>NC_140911.1:2145104-2180907 GCF_045865225.1 Trachurus japonicus
TCCATTAAGCCGAAAGCCCTATAGAGCTACGCCGGGTTTTTATTTCCTACTCCCTTTTTCCTGGGTTCTCTCGTCACCGTTTGTCTAAACAGCCCACCGACATTTGAATAAATTCCCCCATGGACAACTCGGCCTAAGACAGAAGTTACTTCAACTTAAAGAAGACCAACAAAAAGTGGGAGCAACAAGAGTGCACTACTACGCCAGCTGACAGCGCATTGGAAAGCAGAGATTTACCTGAGACATCCATCAGCAGCGGGCCCTTCCTGGGCCCTCGGCGGTAGGTCTTCTGACTTCTTCCCTGGACTGTAGCTGCCATATCACTGCTGTGGGCTCCTGGACGGAGCCCATGCGTGTACGTTTTTATTCCGTCCACCTGACTGCTTTACACCGGACTTCTCTGTGCTCCGTACTCTTCCTTCTGGCGCCCGCTGGCTGTTGTTCTCTTCCCTGTTTCAGAATCCACGATGGCTTCAGCTTCTGCCACATCTGGGGTCCCTCCGGATCGCTGTGGAGACGGTGCCCTCCTGCAAAAGGCCTATAAGAAGATCGCTGACCTTAAGGAGGATATAAAACATCTTTCCTCAGAGCTGGAGCGGAAGGAGCTGCAGCTGTCTGGTTTCGCTACTAGACTCCCCATGCTGTCCAGCTTTTTTCTGAATAAAGCAAACCAGTCAATCGCTGGAAATGACACCGTTGTATGGGACCCAGCTACTGCCTGTCCACGTCCACCATCCTCAACCCCCAACCGTGAGGCTCCTTGGTCTGAGGTGACCACACGTAGCCGCAAAATAGTTGCGAACACAGCTCCGTCTTCCCAAATAAGCACCTCAAACCCGTATGACATCCTCTCGACTGATGAGTTTCCAGTCCTCCAGGCAGCAGCACCTGCTCCTCTGCCGGCTGCTGATGGAGACCGTACAGCTGATGGCTCCAGAGTGAAACCTCCATCCCGCACCGCAACCTCCTCTGCCCGCCATAAACTTCTGAAGGATGCAGTGCGCCGTCATTCTAGCAGTTTTCCTCTCCGCGATTCAGTGAAGATGCCCCCGGCCAGCAACAAGTTGTTGTCCGGTAAACTCTCACCTTCATCCTCGCCTGCTCGTCCGCTTTTTCCCCCAACTACTGCAATAATTGGAGACTCCATCATTAGAAACATCCGCTTTTTTAACGCAGTCACACATTGCTTCCCAGGTTCCACTGTCCCAAATCTCCTCAAAAATCTCCCAGAGTTGCTAGTCTCACTCCCAGCCTCAGTTGAAAAACTGGTGATCCATCTGGGATTTAATGACACTTCCCTCCTCCAGTCTGAGATAACGAAGAAGCACTTCAAAGAACTTTTTAACTTGCTGAGCAGCTGCGGGAAGTCTGTGTTTATCTCCGGGCCCCTCCCCTCCTTCTGCCGTGGCGCATCGCGCTTCACCAGGCTCCTCAGCCTCAGTACCTGGCTCCAGTCCACCTGCGCCCTAAGTGGGCTTAGTTTTATTGATAATTTTAACTTGTTCTGGAACCGCGCCGTCTTTTACAGTACTGACGGAATTCACCCTGTCGCTACCCGATCTGCGACGCTACCGGATCCGTGACAAAACTGGTCTGCGCATGCGCAGACCGGCCGCCATCTTGGACAGCTGCCTACGGCAACTCCACTTGGACAAACTTCATTTGGGCACTGCCCGATTTGCGTACATGCTTTAAGTTCTGTGAAATTAAAATACGGTACTGTGAAAATGATTAAAAAAATAAAATAAAATAAAATAAAAACCGCGTAGGTCCGTCATAAGACAGCCGCGGCAGACTCGTTTATTCAGTGAGTGTTGTGGTAGTTGTAATTGTTTGTGGTTGTCATGGTGATGAGGCCGGCGAGAAAAGAGGACAGTAAACATTAAAAGTCCGCCTGTGTTCCTGTTTTCTGAGCATCAAGATCCAGACCACCACAACCAACCCTCAATTTACATTACTAATAAAGTATTTAAAAAAATAAATAAAAAGATAAACCGTCTCTGGCGACGCACATAGGGCAGTGATCCTAAGTCAATTCAACTAAGTTTGTCCAAGTGGAGTTGCCGTACGTGGCTGTCACGGATCCGGTAGCGTCGCGGATCGGGTAGCGACACACCCTTCCAGGCTAGGCAGCAGGGTGCTAACTGACAACATCCGTCACGCTGTTCAACATTTTTTTTTTTTTTTTTTTTTTTTATTTAAACAAATGCATTTACAAACTAGTCAGGCAAATATTATATCTGTCTAAAATTTAACAAGAGCAGACATCAAGTTTCAGAGATAAGAATTAAGAATAACATTAAATAGACAAAAATTAAGATAAGTGAGTAAAAAACTAAACAAACACATATCAAATATTTAGAAGGGAAGAGAAAAAGAAAATAAATAAATAAAAACATACATTACATCATCCAGGATTAAAACAAATGTTACGCTACATTAGTCAGATCATTTTTGAACATTGCATAGAGGTCTTTGGCATGTTTGGACTTAATAAATTTTAGGGACTTAATATAGAGATGGAATTCATTTAAAAAGTATGTGAAGATGGGTGGAGTTTTTAGATATTTGGCTTTGTGAATAAAGAATTTGGCTAGGATTAGTAAGACATTTATCGTTAAATCCAATTGTTTGTCTTTTAATATAACACCATAAGTAATACTATTGTAGTTTAAGTCTGGCATTGTTGGTTCTTTTCTTTTCAACCAGTCTGTAAATAATTTCCAGAACAGCTGGGTTTTACAGCATGTAATAAAGAGGTGCTCTGTTGTTTCAATATCATCTTCACAGAAAACACATAAATTACTTTCAAATCCAAATCTTAGTCTTAAAAATTCACTAGATGGATAGAAATTATTCATTATTTTATAATGTATTTCTTTTGTTTTGGGTGGAACTGGGTATTTAAAAAATTTCACTCTTAATTGAGATACGCTAAATTGATCAAAAGTATTCCTAATTTTATTTCTATTAGCTTGAGCAGGGTATAGATCATGGGTTAAAATAGATCTTATGAATTTGTTTGAGCACTTTTTGTCGAGGAAATGAATATCATTTATGACAAGCGTAGGGAGACGAGATGGGGACTGAGAATACAAATAAATATTTTTGGCTAGGGAAAGAAATGCTTTTGGTATGGCTTTGGTAAGAGATTTAAAATTTTGGAGATTGCAATTAAAGTCATATTTTTCACAAAAGTTGTCATAAGATAATAAATCTCCATTTGCATCTAAAAGATCCATTATGCACCAAATATTCTTATCCATCCAGTCTCTATAAAATATAGATTTTCTTTTATGAAGAATATATCTATTATTCCACAGTGGAGTACTGTGAGGTGTAAAGTTGTGCTTGTAAAGCAATTTCCAAAAAAGTAGAACCTGCTGGTGATATTTTGCCAACTTGGTGGGTAGTTTGCTTATGTTGTAATCACATTTTAAAATAAACTCTATACCACCCATCTTATCAAATATAGTTTGAGGGAGTATGTGCCATATACTGATCGGGGATTTTACATATTGTTTCAGCCAGTTCAATTTCAGAGTTATATTCATACATTCAAAGTCTATTGCTTTTAATCCCCCTTCAGAGAGATCTTGGACTGTCGTTGCTTTTTTGATATAGTGAGTTCGATTCCTCCATATAAAATTAAAATTAATTTGGTTTATGGATTTAACAAAATCTGAACAGAGTGCTAAAGAGGATGCAGGATGAATACCTCTAGAGATGCTTTCCATTTTGGTGAGATAAGTTCTACCAAAAATAGATAAATCTCTCTGCAACCAAATGTTAAGTTTTTGCTTACATTCCTTTAGTTTGTTGGTCAGGTTAAGTAAGTTTCGTTCATTTTGGTTTTTTGTTACATAGATACCAAGATATTTTACCACAGTTTTAACAGGTATATCACAAATTACATTTTGAGCATTTTCATGGATAGACAATAGTTCACATTTTTGGATGTTAAGGAATAGTCCAGAGGCTCTTGAGAATACTTCAATGTTCTGTATGGCAACAGGAATCTGATGTTCATCCTTTAGCAGCAAGGTTGTGTCGTCCGCAAACTGACTTATTCCAAGTTCTGTTCCAAGTACATTAAGTTTTTTCAACGTTTCACAGTTTTTTATCATTATAGCTAGCATTTCTGCAGCTAAGATGAATAGTCCTGGGCTTGCTGGGCATCCTTGCCGGATTCCTTTCTGGACATTAAAACGAGGTGATGTTCCATGAGGTAGTGAAACACAACTATTGATGTCCTTGTAAAAACATTCAATGACTTCTATGAAACAGTTCCCAAATCCAAAAGCCTTCAGAGTGTGAATCATGAAAGGATGTTCGACTGTGTCGAACGCTTTCTTAAAGTCCAGAAATAAAATGAAACCTTTATCCTCAATCATATCACTGTAATCTAAAATATCTAAGATGAGTCGGGTGTTATTATGGATAGATCTGCCATTTAGGAAACCTGACTGAGTTTCGCTAATAATTTGAGATAAACCTTCTTTAAGGCGACTTGTGTATATATGTGCTAATAGTTTATAATCATTATTTAACAATGTAATAGGTCTCAGATTGTCTATGATTTTGGGATTTTTACCTGGCTTTGGAATTAAAACTATAACCCCCTGTTTCATACTTGTGGGAAGATTATGTTCATTGAGAGCTTCAACTAAAACTTTGTATAAAAATTCTCTAATTATGTCCCAGAAATGTTTGTAGAAATTGGCTGTCAAAACCATCAGAGCCTGGGGATTTGTCCAGATGAAGACGATGAAGTGCATTATCTAATTCTTCAATTGTTATTTCTGCATCACAGAAATGTTTGTAATCTTCGTCAATTGTGGAATTTTGTCTTTAATTAAATCAAAAAATGTTAAGCAATCTTGTTCAGAGTATGATTTTTTATATAAGTGATTATAGAAGGAGAAGATTTCATTAGAAATCATTTTGGGATCTGAACATTCTTCATTTTCAATCAATAATGTCTTGACAGTATTTTTTTCTTGACGTCTTTTTTCTAATCGGCAAAAGTATGAAGTGTTTTGTTCTCCTTCTTCTATCCATTTAGCCTTTGAACGGATATAAGCTCCTTTGGCTTTGTGCATAAAGATGGTATCAAGTTTGCTATGCAATTCCATCATTTTCTGTTTGTCTTCTTCTGTGTGACTACTTTTGTTACAAAGTGTGTTCAGGCTTTTAATTAGCTCTTTTTCTTCTTTTCTCGCCCTAAGAGCTTTTTCTTTACTATAGGATATAGAGTATTTCCTGACATTATATTTTAAAAATTCCCATTTGTTTGCATATGATTGAATTTCAGGGTCTTTTATAGACGCGTCCACCATGGCTCTGATGTTCCCACAATACTCTTCATCTTTTAGTAAATTTGAGTTAAATTTCCAGAAACCTCTATTCATTTTATTATTAATATTAGGTTTCAGCTCTAAATGAATTAGACTGTGGTCTGTTAAAGGAGCGATATCCATTGATATATCAGAAACATATTGTGATAAACCACATGTAAGTAACCAATAATCAATTCTAGACTTACATGTTTTGTCTGGTTTAAACCAGGAGTATTGTAACATCTCAGGGTTCTTGGCTCTCCAAATATCTTCTAACGACAGTGTGTTACAAAAATCCATGACTGTGTTGTTAAAGTGATGAGTATTAAATCTCGATGGGCATCTATCTTTCCAGTCATCTGGGCTCATATTAAAGTCACCTCCAACAAGGATATAATCAGTAGGATATATACTTTTCAGGTCCTCAATCTCAGTGCAAATAGTTGCCATCAAATCCTTGTTCCGGGAACTTATATTATAACCATACAGATTGCAGATGATAAAAAAATGATCCTCTATGTTCATGACTATCACTATCCAATGACCATTTATATCTACTTTGTGAGATATGACTTTTCCTGGGCAGTTGTTAAGTAAAACAGCAACTCCACTTGAGCGAGAGGAACCATGGCTGAATATAATTCTATCCCCCCATTGATTAGACCAGAACTTCTCATCATTTTTTTCAGAATGAGTTTCCTGTAGGAATGTTATATGTGCTTTTAAGCCCTTGCAGAACAAAAATATTGCTTTTCTTTTATCTTTATTTCGTAGACCTCTAGTATTTAAACTATTTAGCGTTAACTGACATGTAAGAGAAGACATGAAAGAGAAAAGAAGAAAAAAAAAAGATTTACACAGACAAAAAAGTGTTGGTGTAGTGTGTAGATTCTAGTGTTTCTATCTTAACTCTAGAATAAGGTATCTTTTAGAAAAGGCAGTGTCCCTTAGTGAAAAATTCTGTTCAAAACTTCCTGAATATACATATTTTTTTGATAAATCAATAATAACTTGCATAAACCAACTATTGCATGAACCTTTAAATGGTTGATACGCCCACACATGTATGCATATTCTGCCATGTGAGATGGCCTGGTACTGAATTAAAACGTTATGGCTTTAACTGTCATGAAAATAACACCATAATCTGAACAATCAACAGTCATTCAATATCCAAAGTACCATGCTGATGAAACGAGTTATCAGTAATCCAACCTTATAAGAAAGTTGTTTACATATGGAGGCGCACAGAATAGGACTGATTTTACCTAAGATTATGGCACTGGAATAGGGCGGTTGTTGATGAAACCAATGGGACCTCGGAAAAAGGCTGGCTGACCGCGCGATCTTGCTTCCTTTATTTTCGGCCACACTGCGTCTCGCGCCTCCTTGTCAGCTTTGGTCAGGTCCTCCGCGAAGCGAATTCCGTGCTCCCTGCATGCTGCGTGATTCTTGGATGCTCGCCAAGTTGTGTCGCGGTGGATCCTCATGGTGAATTGCACGATGATCTGTCGATTTTTTCCGTCCACGTTCCTCCCGAGGCGATGTGCAGAATCGACGATGTCCTCCATCTTCTCTGACCATTGCGGAGTGATTTTAGACAGGATTCTGATCACTCTCTCCCTGGTGTTTTCTCCCTCCATCTCCTTCAGACCATGGACACGGAGATTCCAGCGTCTCTTGTATCTTTCACATTCCAGTAGTCTCATCCTGAGGTCTTCATTTTCAGTTGTGACTGTAGAGATTTGTTTGTCTAGAGCTGACACTTTTTCCTTGCAGTCTTTGATTTCTTTGAAGTTAAAATCCAGACTTTTGGCCAAGTTGGCAATTGCAAGTGTGTTTTCTTTCAGCCTGGAGTTAAAACCTTCCACCATGGATGTTAGACTTTTAACAGCCATGAAAATGGCAGCGTTTGATACCTCATCTTCTCCGTCGCAGTCAAAGGAGGGAGAGTCCTCATCATTTGTTTTTTTCTTTCTGATCGGCCCCGGGATCTTCGTCGGGGTTTCGCGGTCTCTTTTGTTGCTCACCGTGCTAGTGCTCGTCTCCATGCTTGAGCTAGCATAGTCGTGCACGTCAAGTGCTTTCTTCGCAGAAGTCGCCATTTCTTCTTCTTTTTGGTCGGTGAAATAAAATCAAAAATCGAAGTAGTTGGTTTGTGCACGTTTTTAGCGTCTTCTCGATTAGGAAGCGTAGTTTTTCATTTAGATTTAGGGACTTTGCCAACAGAGCAGAGTTAGGTGCGTCTGGTCAGGTCGCCATCTTGCCCCTCCGCTGTTCAACATGCTTGTGCCCCCTCGTCCGTCAGTAAGTGACGTCACCAGAACAACAACTTAGAGACAGAGGGTTCCGCCCCTACACTTGACTTTCCCACACCTGACTTTCCTTCCTCCCCCTTGCGGCGGGATGATGTCCTAACTATTCAGCATCTCCCTATTCCTGTTTACATTAGCAATAGAAATCAGAACTGGACAGCATACCCCATATTTACTAAAGCAAAGGCTTTGAGCAAGGGAGTAAATCCTGCAAATCTTCATCCACTAAAATCATGTGGAAAAACAGAACATAAAGTCACCTCCCCAGTTAGTTGTGCTCTCTTAAATGTAAGATCCCTTTCTAATAAAACTTTTGTCCTGAATGATTATATTTCAACAAGTGACATGGACTTTCTTTTTTTAACAGAGACATGGCTTAGAAATGGTGATATAAGTGCTTTTTCCGAGCTATGCCCGTCCAATTACACCTTCCTCAACTCCCCTAGGCTTAGTGGTAGGGGAGGTGGACTTGCAGTTGTTTACAAGAATCACTTAAAGTGCACATTTGTCGCAGTGGAGAAACCTTCCAGCTTTGAGGTATTAATGTTTAAAATTAATCTGGAGATCCCTCTGTGCTGTATCATCATCTATCGTCCCCCTAAACCAAATAGTCAGTTTCTTGCGGAATTTTCTGATTTCATCTCCTCTGCTGTTCTTAGTTATGATCACATTTTATTGGCTGGCGATTTCAACATCCATGTTGACAATCCAGACAACCATTTTACATTAGAATTTTTAACCATTTGTGAATCTTTTAATCTAAGACAGCATGTATCATCTCCTACACATGAACGGGGCCACACACTTGATTTAGTTTTTACTCTAGGGCTGGACATAAATTCTTTGCTTCTTAGGGACTTTATCTCAGACCATAAAATGATTTTATTTGATATAAACTGCAGTTCTACAAGTTTTTGTCCAAAGCAAACAGTATATACCCGTGGTTTGAATAGCAACTCAGCTGCAGACTTTGATGCTATTTTCAGTGCTCAAGATTGTCTTACTCAGTGCAATAATGTAAATGACATGGTTAATCAGTTCAATACCATGTGTCTGAAAACTCTGGACCAAATAGCCCCTATGAAACCAAGATCTTGTCGCCCCTCCAATCCAAAGCCCTGGATGAATGATAATATTAGAAGACTAAAAAGAGAATGTAGAAGAGAGGAACGCAAATGGAGGAAAACCAGACTTCAAGTTCATAGACTCTATATGAAGGAGCTATTAGTTTCATTTAACTCACTGGTAAAAAGGGAGAGACTCTCATACTTTTCCAACTTAGTTGCTACAAAAAAACACAACCCAAGAGTTCTCTTCAGCACCATTAATAGTCTAATAAACCCCACCCCAGCTACTGTCTGTGCCACCTCTGCAGAATACTGTGAAAAATTTCTGAAATATTTTATTGAAAAGATAGAAAACATCAAGACATCAATTACTCCAGCAAGCTCACCTCCACTCATATCAGAACCCTCAACCATCCATCTGCTAGAAGAATTCACTCCCATTACCCACAGAGACCTGGTTGACATTGTGGCCAGCACCAGAGCCAGTCTATTGACGAGCCTTGCCACTCTCCATTAGCCCCATTGTATCGAACCTGGTTGCAGTTCCACCAGAATTCCACTAGGAGTGCTCGCGGGCGAGTGCAGAATGAATGGGGCCCTATGGAGCTAGAAGGCTAAATTTGTCCCTTTCACCTGGTAATAGTCAAAAAATCGCAAATATTGTTGTAGTTTCTGCAAGATCAATATGGATTATAGGTTAAAAGTGAAATTGTTGAGAAGTTTTGTCCTTTCGATTTCCTACAGGTTGGGCTGTTGTTGCCCATAAAACGCTAGCATTCTGCTAATGCATGCTGATTGGTCAGTGACGGACTTGCGACTATTTACGACCAGAGATCCCACCTGATGACACAGTAGCTGTAAAACGGGCGAAAAGCTGTTTTATTTCTTTCTGTACCGCTGTTATTATGCACTTTTATTAACTTTTAATATTTTTTCAAGCGAGAAAGTAACTGTTTAGTCTCCCAATATGCGGTCAGTTTATCCAAATGACGGCTGTTTAGAAGTCTGCTCAGATGTTTTCGGAGAAGTGAAGCTGCACCTGTGGAGCAATGACCGGGACAACACAGCAGCAGCAGCCGGTCTGCTGACGTGCTCGGTCGGCGTACCTCTGTCGTCGATCCCGGCGGAGAAAACGGTCGTTAATTAACTTACCCGTAGGTTTTTAGAGGTTTACCACCGGCTGGTTGATGAAATCTAACAATTGTAGCAGTAGCATTAGTTTATTGTTTGAATGAAAAGTGAAGCTTCATTTGTGTATTGGACAGAGAGCAGTGCTGCCTGGGGGCTCTGTACGTCTCCTACGTTCACCACATTTACATAAATAAATAAATGTTTTACAATGAACCGATCGCCTGCATTAAATGTTTTAAAAAATATATATATTATTATGTTATGTTATAGGTTATAACAGCCTTTCTCAGACACTGGGTTGTAACATGGTTACGGTCCGCGGTTCTGTAGACGGGCTGGACGGGCTGTCATCGTGCTCTGAGGTGACTCAGAAATTACCGTAAAGCAGCACCTCTTGTCTGTGACGTCATCTTGTTTTTTTGAACAGCTTTTTAGAACAGAAAAGTGAACTTAAAAAATCCAATATTCAGCCAAGTGCATTTTATTGCTTCCCCCTTTTGATAATAATATTCAAATTACTTGACAAAAAATTATTTCCAGAGAAAAGTGGATTTTTAGGGGTGTATCCCCATTGACTCCCATTCATTCTGCACTCGCCTGCGAGCGCCCCCACATGGACAGAGACGTGTACCGAAAACCCGGAAGTAGGACGAGAGTGGCACTTCTCCTCAATATTAGAAATTCTCTGCCAGCACTAACCTCACTTCCTGTAAATCAGACATTTTTCCCTCTAAGTTTTTTAAAGAGGTTTTTGGAGTCATCGCCCCCTGTCTTCTCAGGATTGTAAATGAATCCCTTCTATCTGGATTAGTCCCAGACTACTTTAAGCAGGCTTGTATTCAGCCCCTTCTCAAGAAACCCGGTCTGGATCCAGCACTTCCCCACAACTATCGTCCCATTTCCAAATTACCTGTAATCTCAAAAATTGTTGAAAAAGTGGTCGCTAAGCAACTCCTAGAAAAAATGGAAGGAAACAATATATTTGACAAATTTCAGTCTGGTTTTAGAAAGAACCATAGCACAGAAACAGCTTTATTAAGGGTAACAAATGACATCCTGATGAGTGCAGATTCTGGAAACATCACTGTCCTCATTTTATTGGACTTGAGCGCAGCATTTGATACAGTAGATCACACAATTCTTCTCAATAGACTCAAAAACATGGTTGGCATAGACGGGACTGCATTTAACTGGTTTTCTTCCTATTTGTCAGACAGGGTATTCAGAGTCACTGTAGACAACTTCAGTTCCTCAACAGCTGTCATGTCATGCGGGGTCCCACAGGGCTCAGTCCTTGGCCCTATTCTGTTCAGTTTATATATGTTGCCCCTTGGACATATCATCCGCCATTTCACCCCCGTGTCATACCACTGTTATGCTGACGATTCCCAGCTGTATGTCTCACTCCGCCCGGAAAACCACAGTAAATTGGACTCTCTACACAGCTGCCTCACTGCCATTAAGGACTGGATGGCCTCCAATTTCCTACAACTCAATACAGATAAAACTGAAGTCCTGGTTATTGGCCCTGATCATATCTCCAGCAGTATCTCCCCTCACCTTGGACCACTAACAGTTAACACGACACAGTCAGCTCGGAACTTGGGAGTCATATTTGACCAGCAACTCAACTTCAACCAGCACATTAAAAGCCTTGTTCAGTCCTGCTACATACAAATTAGAAACATCGCCAAAGTCAAACCAATGCTCCCCAGAAACATACTCGAACAGCTCATCCACACCCTCATCTTTTCCCGCCTGGACTACTGTAATTCCTTGTTCACCTGCCTAAATGATGCAGCAATTAACAGATTACAGTTGGTACAAAATACGGCGGCAAGACTACTCACAAACACCCGACGCAGTGAACACATCACCCCAGTCCTCGCAACTTTACACTGGCTCCCTGTCCATTACAGAATTCGGTTCAAAATCCTCTTAATCACTTACAAATCCCTTCATGGTCTAGCTCCACTGTACATCTCAGAACTCTTAACCCCGTATGTAGCATCAAGATCCCTCAGATCTGAAAATCAGATGTTGCTAGCTGTCCCACGTTCAAAACTCAGGACTAAGGGAGATCGTGCTTTTTCTGTTTTAGCTCCATTGCTGTGGAACAAGCTCCCCCTCGGCATCAGATCAGCTGAGTCTGTGCATCATTTTAAAAAGCTTTTAAAAACCCACATGTACCGACTGGCATTTGTGTAATAATCTTAATGCTTTTTTTTTTTTTTCTCTATTGTCTTATCCATTTCCACTATTTTATCTTATGCCTGTTTACTGTTTTTCTGTATGATGTTTTAATTGCTTTATTGTTTCAATGATATTGTATTTGTATTTTGTGAAGCACCTTGTAACCTTGGTTTTGAAAGGTGCTATAGAAATAAAGTTTATTATTATTATTATTATTATCCTCAGTTTTCTATGTTGCCACACATGGCATTTTCATTGATTAACATAAATAGTCAGATAAATATGACAACTTTTCATTTACATACAATTAAATAGAAAATATCATTTAAAGGGATAGTTCAACATTTTGACAAATTGGCCCATTGCCATAATCCCTACAATCATATAGCAGTAGGTTCGTTACCTTTTTTTTTTAAGTATTTTTTTTTTGGCCTTTTTGCCTTTATTTGATAGCACACAGTAGAGATAGACAGGAAAGGGCGAGGCAGAGAGAGGGGAGTAACACGCAGGGAAGGGCTGCCCGACGCGGGATTCAAACCGGGGACTATAGGACTGTAGGACTATAGGACTGCCTCTACCACTGCGCCACGGAGCAGAGCAGTGAGCTGCTCAGAGCTACGCTACGGAGGCTCATGGGATTTCTTGGTTTCCCTCATCAAACTCATCAAATACACAATCCAACAACTCCAAGTCATAGTAAATTCATGCAAAACCACTGATGCGCGTTCCCGTCGCAGCATCGATGGCAACAGTAACTACTTTACAGGTAAAATATCACAGGTTTGAGGCTTCAGACAGCTGCACAAAGCCTGCACAAACTTTTGTACAGTTAAATTATGTTTGAGCCGATACACAACAGTCATGTAACTTTTAAACAATGTAGACACTTGTTTGCATGTGTGTGTTCTCTCCAAACGGTTTCTGCAGAGGAGATAATCCGCTGCACAAACCAGTGAAGGTCACATGAATCTGTGAAACTGTCACAACTCTGTCATGTTGTTTACTTTTGTGCTCATGTTGCCTGCTCAGTTCAGTATGTGTGTGTGTGTGTGTGTGTGTGTGTGTTCCCATGTCAGAGTTCAAGGAGGCCTTCCTGCTGTTCGACCGGACCGGTGAGGGGAAGATCACGTTCAGTCAGTGTGGAGACGTGATGAGGGCGCTGGGACAGAACCCGGTCAACGCCGAGGTGCTCAAAGTCCTGGGAAACCCAAAGTTAGAAGGTCAGTGAGTCATAAATATCATTACTATTAAACCAGATGAGACTTGATGACTTCATGTGTCTTCAGCTGAGTTTCCTGATCACAGCCTGGATCAGAACATGAACTGAATCGTTGGTCGGTGGCTTGTTGTTACCACAGGATTTAAAGGTCACAGCTGATTCTGCTTTTTTGTGTTTCATAATGTGAACAGTTCAGACTCGTGCAAATAAAAACCTCCTCCGCTCTGTTCCTGTGAACTCTGACGTGGCTCCAGTGTTGACAGTCACTTGTAACGCGCACAACAGTGAGAGCGGACGTGCACGACTGCTGCCGTTAATGCAGAGAAAATACACTGCCTGTCCAAAAAAAGAGTCACACACACTAATATTTTGTTGGACCGCCTTTAGTCGTTTCAATGAGCTTCTGCAGTGTCACAACATTTATTTCCATCCAGAGTTGCATTAATTTTTTAAAGATTCTCAGTGGGGTAGGTTAGGGTCTGGACTCTGGTCACATTTCCTCCTTGAAGAGGATGGTTCTCCACTCTCCTTCTAGTTTTTTTTTTTTTTACAATGCGTTGGACAGTTCTTAAAGGGATAGTTCAACATTTTGGCAAACTGGCCCATTGCCATAATCCCTATAGTCATAGCAGTAGGTTTGTTACCTTTAATTATCGGTGCAAGCTACTTTTAGAACGGCGGAGCAGAGCCGTGAGCTGCTCAGAGCTACGCTATGGAGGCTAATGGGATTTCTTGGTTTTCCTCATCAAACTCATCAAATACACAATCCAACAACTCCACAACGCTCTGGTGGACAAGTTGTGACCTGCACATTCACCACACTATGAGACAATAACAGAACGTTACCAGACAGAGTTGTTTTAGAGGTAAATGCAGAGACTGCTTGATGAAAAACTTATCTTATTTATACGTCTCCTAGAAACAGATGTTGAAAGAGAGTTTTCACCTCTGAGCCAGAACAGGATTTTTGAACTCACTAAACAAACAACAACATCTGATAAAAAATGCTGAAACTGACAAACTTCACCATAAACCTCTAAGGGGCTGAGTGAAGAGAGTAAATCTCCTCCACCTTGTCTCAGTTCTTTAGGAAACTTCCCCTTCTCTCATCATGTGTCTCTTGGTGAATCTGCAGAGATGAACCACAAGCTGCTGGACTTCGAGCAGTTCCTCCCGATGCTTCAGGCCATCGCCAAGAACAAGGACCAGGGCTCGTTTGAGGACATCGTCGAAGGTCTGAGGGTCTTCGACAAGGAGGGGAACGGGACGGTGATGGGGGCGGAGCTACGCCACGTCCTCACCACGCTGGGTAAGAGCCCGGAGCCCATTATAATGTGCTCAGTTTATGTGTTTAAGTCTCAAACGATCAAAGGTGCAGTGTGCTTGATTTGCACTTTACCAACACTTAACGTTAAGACCTGAGTGGTATTTGTCCGAGGATAAATCCCACAATGCACCAGCGAGTGACGTCTGCCATGAACAGGAGCCACAAGACACGTTTGGAAAAAATACCACTGAATACACTACAATAGAATAAATTTGACTTTCTGTCTCGTAATTCAGACTTTTTAACCTCATTTTATATTTGTTTAGCTCATATTCTTGAATTTCAACGCTATTGTCTTTATTTAGGCTAATTTTACTTCATCATTTTGACCTTTTATCACATAATTATGGCTTTTTTTCTCAATTGATTATGGATTATTTTTCATCAAGCTCTGTTTAATCCTGTGATTTTTTTTTTTACTTGCGGAGTTGGGTTTCCACATTTATGATTTGAATCTTGCACATACGGACACTTTTGGAGTAGATGAGACTGATACTGATCAAATAATACGTCAAATAATAATATCCCTCGTGGAGACACACTCATCTGATTGGCTGCAGACGATCCCCTCTCTGAAAAAAATGCATTTGTGAGTCGAGTCACTTCAGGAGAGTTTCAACAAAAATCGCACATGCAAATGCAGGAAGGTTTACAAATTAAAAGCACTTTGTAAGTGCAGGTTCAGCAGTTCATATCAATGTAACAACTTCCAAATATGTATTGGATGAAAATTGCAGCTACTCTTACAGTACATGCATATATTTATGAATTTCTATTCTATTTGTGTTCTATTCTGTTTATGAATCTTATTTTTCATATGTTTTTTTACTTATACATGGAATGAAACATATTTTTATGTGCATTAAAAATGTTTTAATGTTTTGAATCTTGAACTTAATTAGTGAATAATTATCGTTTGTGCACCAGGTGAGAAAATGTCAGAGGAGGAGGTGGAGACGCTTCTAGCAGGACATGAAGACGCCAACGGCTGCATCAACTACGAAGGTAAAACACAAACATCAGGCGGCTGAAGCTTCTTCCTATTCCAGATGTTTTTCTGATGTTTTTCTAAGATGCTGTTCCTCTCCGACAGAACTGGTCCGGATGGTGATGAGCGGCTGAAAACTTCAGAAACACGTCGTCCAGCTTTAACTTTACTCCAAAACGTTTTCTATTGTTTGTCTCGCTCTCTTCTCGCCCTTGCTCCATCCACGTCGTCCTACCTCCAACAAGTCTGTGTTTTGTTTATTTAGATATTTAGACGTCTACTTTGTTTTATTTTATTTTGAAAGTGCCTTTTCTGTCTCATGTGAAAAGACACTTTCATCTCATTGTTCAACCTGGAAGCACAATCAACAGTCAACACTGATTTAACCTGCGTCGTCCTAATAATGTGACATGTTACAATCACCAGTGTTGAATAAAGATCCTGCTCTATTGAATGTGTGTTTTTCAGTGTGTCATTGTTAAAATTACACCTCAATCATTCATTATCAAAATATCAGAAAATTATAATTATCCGCCTGAAAATGCAAAATGTGTAAAATATGTTGGTAAAACTTTATAAAAATGAAAAAAAAATATTAATTTAAGTGAAACATCGAACAAATTATTTGGCTCACAGAGGATCAGACCTGAAAAATCATATAAATATACTGTATAATCAATATATCTACGTAGAAAAAGTAAATGTACGTAACGTAACATAACGTAATTCATACTTTTGCTAAAATCCATTCCAGAGAGAAATGTTGTATTTTTTCTGCCTTCATCACAGCTCCTCTGACAGTTATTGATGACTTTCTTTATTGATATTAAGAAAGACTAAGATAAGATTGTTAAAAAAAACAAAATAACTTTGTCCTAATCCAAGACTTAGAAACACATTTACTTATTTTTATAGCTTGCTTTTAAAAAGTGAGTGTATAAAAGGTACTAAGGGTTAAATCTTTGTTCACTTTTATTTTTATTTATTTATTTAAAAAGGACAGTGTGCAGTGACATTAATTATTGAGACAATAAAAAGATGGCTGCACCAGAGCCATCTTTGGTGACGGCTGCACCAGATTTAGCGGAGCCGCTAATTTCCATCAACTTTCGGTCACAACTGATTGATTGATTAATGAACAGTTTTATGTGATTGTGACAGAAGAAACAAACCACTCACACACAAACAGCGACTCCTCTTCACATCTTTATTTTTTTCCTCCAACATTTTGTAATTAAAACCTGAACTTTTACTTTTGTTTTGCTGCTTTTTTCTTTTCTTTTCTTTTTTCTTTTTCCCATACAAACTGCCAGAGTAACCGTCAGCACTGATGTGATGATTTACTGAGGAAAAGTTGATTTCTACTGTATAATAATCAATGCAATCGCTGCTACCTTCAGCATAGTGAAAAACATACAGAATCTGAACAGACACTTATTTTTTAGTTTTTTTTTTTCTTCCATTATCACAAAAATCCACACAATGTAGTTAATCAATAACACAGATTAAAATAAGTCCATTGATTGCTCACAGCTGCGGCGGTGAGGACTGCAAAAATACTGGCTGGACCGACATTAACTGTGACGTTTCACCGTCTCGACTGGATTAATATCTCACAGACTCCGACACCGTGATGAAGCCGAGTGCAGAACGAAGATTGCTGTTGTTGGTTGTAGTTGTTGGTTTTTTTTTTTGTAGTTTTTTGTTTTTCTTTGTTTTAAAAATCCTTCAAACCTGTTGGTGACGCACGACGACGAATGGCACTGAAAGTAAAACTGAACGGTAACGTTTGTTGTTGTGGTTACAGAGCTTCATGGCATGCGTTCACATACACACATGCTCACAGTCACATCTCTGATTCATACACAACAGTGGAGAGAGGGTAAATATAGGCTACAAAGGTAATAATAATAACAATAATAATAATAATAATAATAATATACAGGTACAATGTCGACATTTTTATCAAAGAAAAGAAGATGGAAAAATGTAATGACAGTAAAAAATATAAAAATTCATAGGATAAAAAGTGAGGATATTGTTGCAGATATTAAGGACACGATTCTCCATTGTCAGCCGTTTAAGGTGCAAACTCCCTTGTTTTTGACATTTCTTCCATCTGTAACGTTGAAATGCACCGAAAAACAAGCTGCAAAAAAAAACTAAACAAATAAAAAAAATCCTCTTCATTTTCCGAGCAAATCACAATAATAAAAAGTCACTGAATACATGAGATAAACATGATTATAAAAAAAACAAAGAAAAATACATTTTGGTTTAGCAAAGTCAAAGACAAAAGTCAAATGATGATAGTTTTTTTTTTTTTTTTATCATTCCGGACTGTCGTTGTCTTCAGTCTTTTTTTTTTTCCTTCAGCAAAAAAACTACATTCCTCAAAAAACTGGATTTCATCCTGATTTGTAAAACTGAAGCTCCTCGTTGACACATTTCATAATCACAATAATAAAAACAAGTGCTGTGGATGAAAGGGACATTTAGTTAAAATCTAAAACGACCTCATACTGTCAGTATTTCATTAAAATAAAACTCCCACATTTGTCCAGTTTACAGTACGAACTCTTAAACTGCATCCAAACTAAACTAAACTCGTTTTAATTTCAATCTGGCTTCTGATTTTAACACTTTTTCACTTTTTTCATTCATTGCAGACTTTCCTGGGTTTTTCTTTTTTTTTAGACATGAGACCTTCGATGTCCATGTTAATAAGGAGGAGGAAAACGTCAAGATTCCCAAATCGAGTTTCTAAAACCTTCGGTATGAAAAAGTATTTTAAGACAACAAAAGGACGATATATATAGATGTAAGTGCTAAAGTTCAATTTCATGGATACTTCAAGTCTTGGACCGAGACCTAGGGACACATGGTTAAAAAGTGCATTTTTCGTCTTCTTCCATACTGTATCTTTGAGTCAGTACCTGTTACAGTAAAAGGGCTGAAACTGTGGAGTTGCTGAAACTGTTGCAGGAAAATAAATGCAACAATTTCCAAAAAACACTGAAAACACAAGATGAGTCTTTTCTCTTCTCCTTCTCCTCTTTCTTCTCCTTCTCCTTCTTCTTCCAGCTCGTTGGTCAGACCTCAGTTCACCAGGTCTCTGGTGTTTACGCTTCAATAAAAAGAACAAAGTGAGATGTTTCCGTCCAGTCGACCACAGATCAGCAGCTTCTGTGTGAAAATCCAAATTTTTCTATTCATTGGTCGATTCAATTTGAAAAAGCATTTCTTTTTTTTTGTTTGTTAATGTTTTGTTTTCAACAAAGAAGTTGGTGACGTTTTTTTTTTTTTTTTCTTTCTCACATCTTTTTGGAAAAGAAAAACAAAACAAAAGAAAACCAAACCAAAAATAAAAAGTTGAAAATGTAAAATGTGTTCTTCTCTTCCTTCAGTTCATGACTTCTTCGTTCCAGATGATTCAGGCAGGATTCAGAGTCTGAGTCACTCGGGCAACTTGTTGTCGACGATGACGACGAGGACGAGGACGAGGACGTCTCACTGTGGAGGAGGAACCGGG
Source organism: Trachurus japonicus (assembly GCF_045865225.1). Lineage (NCBI taxonomy): Eukaryota > Metazoa > Chordata > Actinopteri > Carangiformes > Carangidae > Trachurus > Trachurus japonicus. The sequence goes on from NC_140911.1 coordinate 2,164,216, forward strand.
GCCGCCGCCGCGTGGAGCGACTCCCCGGGGAGGGAGGGGCTGGGTTCTGTGAGGAGGAGGAGGAGGAAGAGAAGGTTAGAGCTGTGAGGGTTCATGGTGTAAACTTAGAAAACACTGATTAGCACTGTGTTGAACAGAGCTCAGGGGAGTTTAACTGAATAAATCTCTATGAAAACACTTTAAAAAACTTTAATGCACGGAATCAGAGTCTGTTTAATAAAACGTGTTAAATTCACGTCACTCTCTTTCTTTTAATTCTTCTGCAAAATGTAGATGAGTGGACAGAGAAATGAATTTCCCTTTGGGGATTAATAAAGTCATTCTTATCTTATCTGAGACTCCAAAAAGACATATTTATTAAAAGGTGGAGCCATGCCAATAGTGTATAATTGCAACAAAGAACCCCTTTTTTTATTTTAATTTAATTTAATTAAAACAATACACAATCCAACAACTCCAAAACGCTCTGGTGGCCAAGTTGTGACCTGCACATTCACCACGCTATGAGATAATAACAGAACGTTACCAGACAGAGTTGTTTTAGAGGTAAATTCATGCAAAACCGCTGATGCGCGTTGCCTTCAGGGACAGTTTTTCATCAAGCAGTCTCTGAATTTCCCTCTAAAACAACTCTGTCTGGTAACGTTGTGTTATTATCTCATAGCGTGGTGAATGTGCAGGTCACAACTTGTCCACCAGAGCGTTTTGGAGTTGTTGGATTGTGTATTTGATGAGTTTGATGAGGGAAACCAAGAAATCCCATGAACCTCCGTAGCGTAGCTCTGAGCAGCTCACGGCTCTGCTCCGCCGTTATATATATATATATAAATAGCTTGCACCGACAATTAAAGGTAACGAACCTACTGCTATGACTATAGGGATTATGGCAATGGGCCAATTTGCCAAATTGTTGAACTATCCCTTTAAAATGAAACTAAAGACGTTTCCTGTCGTCACTGACTCTGTAACGACATCGTGCGTCTTTGTTACTTGTGCGTTATTTGAGTTTCATGTTGTGTTTTGTTTGATGCCGGTGTGAATCAGCTCTCGGTGCCTCACCGTGGAGGACGGGCGCGGTGCTGGAGCTGGAGTGGCTCGCTGCCGTCTGGCTCGGGGCGCCGGGCGGCGAGGCGTGAGCGCCCGGCGCCGGTTGGGCCTCGGCGGGCGGGGCAGCGGAGGAGGCCGGCGGGGCGGGGCTGGCGGCCGGCTGCGGCGCTGGCGTGCTGGGAGCCGGCTGATTGGCCGTCACGCTCTGGGCCGAGGGTGGGGCGGAGGGGGCCGAGGCAGCAGCGGCAGCGGCGGCGGCTGCTGCGGCTGCTGCGGCGGCAGCGGCGGCGGCGGCCGGGGTGGAGGAGGAGTGAGCGGCTCCGGCCCCGGCGGCGGCTCCGGCCTGGCTGTGCTGCTGGTGCTGGATCTGCTGGAAGTGCTGCTGACGAGCTCTCATCTCCGCGTACTTCAGCTGCTCCATGTGGAAGGACTGACGGTCGGCCAGAAGCTGCTGTCGCTGGTACTCCAGCTGCACACACACAGGAACACATTAAAGTATTCACATTATGGGACAAAGACTTTGTGCACTGGATGAAAAAACCTGGTGGAGGTTCTTTCCTACACCGAGGGAAAACATCAGAAAACGTCGACATACACTTCTGCTCAATATTCATTTCCCTTCAGTTCAATCTACCGGCCAATCAGGGAACAGAGGCAGCGGCTGAGAGCGATGACGTAGTTCAGTGATGGCACCGCAGTGGGGAGATGGATGTCCGTGAAACCATTCGTTCTGTTGTGGCATCTTAAATTTGTCAAGCAAAACCTGCAGCTGTGGTTGACCGACATCGAACACACTCTCGCTTTGCTCTGCTCACTGCAATAGATGGGATGGTCGTTGTTGTATCCAATAGTTTTCAAACTTTAACAGAGGACCAACCAACCAGGGAGTAGGTGTAGGAGTGTTGATTAGAGTGGAGAGTGTGCAAAGAGACTCGTTAAGGCCAGGCTCGCAAATTGATTCAATACAATATGATTTATATTGGCTCCTGTATGAACGTCCTCTAGTTTAGTTTTTCCAGTGGAACAAAGTTCTGCAACTTCTGAGTAAATGGTTAGAAAACGGTGAAACTTTCCAGATCACCAAAACCACAAGTGAAGAACCACACTTAAACAAATCTGCATTTATAGTGTTAAAAACTGGTCTAATAACATGTGTAAAGGATCTAAAGGTTCTGGAGGGAACCTCAAACTCCTGCACCGAACATCCTGAGCTGTCGCCTGTTAATGCTCGGTGTGTTTCCTGCCTGTTTTGCTTCTCTTCCTGTGCAGTTTAGGGTTGATTTTAACCCTTTGTGTGACCTTTTAAGCCTTCAAGCCCCCGTCAGAGTCACAACAAGGTCATCAAACCAATTTCTTTTGGATAATCCAAGATCCAGATGCAAAAGCCACAAAACGCTCTGGAACAAACGACCTACAGCTTATATAAAGACTAAGCTGAACACGTCCAACCAATTAAGTCTTTACTAAAGATGCACCTCTTCTCCCTCAGCCTTAAATTCAGGTTGAATCTGGCCATTTCTATTGTAGCGTGAATGTGTGTTTGTGTGTGTCTGAACTGTTTTAATTCTGTTTTAATTGCATCATCTGATCAGGCCTGTTTGACTTATGTTTGTTATTTATTTCCGATGTGAGTAATTTTGCTAGAAACTCAATAAAAAGTTGAATTATAAACAAAACAAAAGTCTGATGTCTGTGTGTCTGTGGTCACTCACAGCCTCCCTCTCTCGGTCCATGATGGTTTCCAGTTCTTCAAAGTGTCGCAGTTTGATCTCCAGCTTCTTCATCTGCGTTTCCACCAGCAGAGCCACCAGAGACTTGATCTTCCTCTCCTCCACGGCAGCCAGGTGCTGCAGAGAGACAGAGACACAGAGACACAGAGAGACAGAGAGACAGAGACACAGAGAGACAGAGACACAGAGAGACAGAGACACAGAGAGACAGAGAGACAGAGAGACAGAGACACAGAGAGACAGAGAGACAGAGACAGAGACACAGAGAGACAGAGACAGAGAGAGACAGAGAGACAGAGAGACAGAGAGCAGGTGAAACCACAGTGAGCCAGAGCAGATGTGGAACAGCTGGATTAAACAGCTGCTCGGTGATGTCGGTCTAACCTTGGCTTTGACGGCGGCGGCAGCGAGAGCCGAGGCTGCGGCCGTGGCGAGGTTCCCTTCTCCGACATCACGCTCCACCTTCGCCTTCCTCTCTCCCTCGCTCTCTCCTTCTCTCTGTCCTTCCTCTGCTCCCTCTTTTCCCTCCTTCTCCTTCTCCCCGTCGCCTGAAAGAACAAACACACAGAACAAAATCTTTTTTTGTTGGTTTTTGAATATTTTGTGATTCTGCCTTTTTATACCACATCAAAAAATGAGTTAGCAGCGATTAACCTGGAAACAATAACGCAGTAAAGACAAATTAATGCATTAAAGTAGAGCATACATACATACCGTACATAGGCATTTGTTTAAGACACTCATCAAAATATAGTGTTGATGTGAAAAAATAAACAACTATGATGTGTTATTATTATTATTTCTGACCAATCTGTAAAACTGCATCCTAATGGATTAACTGTAGGAACATAAATTATATCATTCAATACTATAAAGGATTAACAGTCTATAATAAATCAAACAAATAAATACATAAATAAACAATAATAAACTACTAGACTAGACTAGTTTGTCCAACAGCAAACATGCATTTTTTTTTAAATCTTCACCACCAAAAAATAAGTCATTTTTAGTATTTTAATGATTAATCACAGAGTAGTATTGCAATTAATTGTTTGACAGCCCTAATTTTTCTACAGAAATTGCTGAATATAGCAAAGTCAACAGATGATTAATTGGTTAGCTGGTAAAGAATTATTGAGAAGTTGAGAAGACGGAGGATTTAATACATTTCTGCTTCTTCCTGCTCCTTTGCTCCTTGCTTCTTGCTTTTTCCTTTTGTTATGTCCCTATGCACAGTATGCATGCATGTTTCTATAATTATATAATTGTATTGTATTGCTTTCAATATTGTTTTAACTTTCTACCTATACAGCTCTTTTTTGACTTCGGTCATTTTAAATGTGCTTTAGAGATAAAATTTGACTTGACTTGACTTTTCAGACATGTTAGTATTTGTTTTGTGTAACTGTTGTTTCAGCTATAGAACTGTTTTGCCTTTTCTTTTGTTGTTTTATTAGTTTAGTTTAGTTTATTTGAACATTATAAAAACAATAAGAATAAAAGTTAAACATTGTGCAGAAGAGGTGGAAGCTAAAAAACAAAACAATGGTCGTCTGCAGAGTCAGAATAATATGATGATAGTTATCAACTTCCTGTGTCCGACGCTCTTACCCATCTCTGACTCCGTCTTGTCGGCCTCTCTCTCTCCTTCAGGCTCCCTCCCTCTCTCGTCCTCCTTCTTCCCGTTCTCCGTCTGCTTCTCCTCCTCCTCCATCGCTCCGTCTTTGCTCTCCTGTGACACCAACATCATCATCATCAACAACACAACACGTTCAGCAGCTCTGCAGCTTCACAAACATCACAGATGAGAAGAAACATCTGGATTTAGATCAAACCTTGGCCTCTCTCTTCTCTTCGCCTGATTGGCTCTCGTTCTTGTTTTCATCAGTGTTTTCGTCTGCAGGAAGAGAAAAGAAACACATCAGGAGCTGTTGAAATCTGACTCATCACATTTTGTCTTTAGTTGACTCGTCGTTGAATCATATTGTTTTTCCCCCTCATTGATTCATGATCTCATTTGTGTCTTATGCCATCATCGAAAAGAGCTAAAACACCCAAATAAACACATTTAATTCTTCAGGCGGCAACAGGACCTTCTCCCTCACTTCAATAAACCTCAATAAACAGCGTTACTTATGGCGCTACTTTTTTCTCAGTAACGAGTAATCAAAAAAGTTACTCTTTTCCCCATTACCGTTATTCATCGTAAACCAATCTGAGGCAGAATAGGGTTGTGTTTGTTCACAAGCTCAGCAGCAAATACACCTCAGTATCAGGAGGAGCTGCAGCGACGGCAGCGAGTTCAACAAGATCGAAGGGAGCTTTGTCCCACACAACAATGCAGGTTGTGTAGGTACAGTAAGTGCACAATGTTAATAATAATGATTTATTCAAGTCAATTTCATTCAATTAACATGTCCAATGTTGAGTTTCATTAAATACAGATGAATTTAAAAGTTCCATTGACGGGGGGAAATTTGACATATTTGAGCATTTTATTACAAAAGTAATGCAATAGTTACTTTTCCTGGTAATTAGTTACTTTTATAATGTAGTAACATGATGCTCTGCCAGTGGTGCAGACAAAAAGGTGTGAACGCAAACCGTACGTAGTAAAGAGAGGCCTACTTTACTTTAAATTCATCTATTTCCTTTTCTTCTATATTTTGTTCTTCTTTGCTCTTGCTTTTAACTCTGTTTAATTTTTACAATATATATTTTTTAATTTCTAAAAAAAAATGTGTTTTTATGCTGTTCTATGCTGTTCCTTTTAAATGTTTTGTCTATGTAAAGCACATTGAGCTGCCTTGGTATGAAATGCCCTGTATAAATAAAGATGCCTTGCCTTGACTGATTAAATGCACACGTCATTCAACATTTTTTTTCAACAGAAATTAAGCCGATGTTTGTATCAAAATAGGCTTTATATAAATATGAATAAATGAATTATTAGAAAACAAAGAAAGTCTATGTAAAATCAGATGTTCGGCAGCAGAAAGCTGAGCACCCCCATATAGTCAGAATAGTACGATCTTTCTTCACATTTCGGAAAACAATTAGACGGAAAGATTGGCAGTCGAATCAGAATCGAATCAACAAATTGACTGCTAATGTGTGTGTGTGTGTGTGTTGATATCAGCAGATATCTCTTCTACGTATCTTCAGGTCTACCATCATGCTGTATAAACATTCTACTGTGAAGCCGAGCATGTTCAGCCTGTGTAATAATGTCTCATTGTTCTCTAATGTAACAGCTAATACTCCTGATGTTGTTGTTGTTAATGAAAATCACAGAGAGGTGTCCATTCTGGAGGTCGGCTGTACCTTTGATTACAGCCTAGAGGAGGTCTTTCTAACCAAAGTGCTAAAATACCAGCAGCTGAAGCAGACCATCTCTCAGCTATAGGCTACAAATGTAAACTTTTAGTCTTTATATTTGGTAGTCTGGGGCATGTGCACAAGTTGGTTGTGAGGGGCCTTCAGATGGCCGGCCTTTCTAATAGAAGAGCTAAACAGTCAGCGAGGTGCTGCTCAGCTTCAGTTATTATTGGTAGCCGCTCAGTCTGGAGGAGACAATGTTTTTTGTATCCTTGAATGTCTGTTTTCTATCTGACCTGTAGGTCATTTTTTGTATGTAACTGTGTTCAGCCGCCCAGGTGCTTTGTGACTGACCGTCTTCCATTGTCAACTGCATTGGCAGTGTTTATGTCCCTTGTGCAAGAACCCTTGTACTTCTTTCTTATGTGGGCATAAATAAATATTTCAAATGTGTGTGTGTGTGTGTGTGTGTCCTCACCAGGCCGCTCTCCCTCCTCCAGCCCGGTGCCGGCGATGCCGCTGCCCTCCAGTCCGTACAGAGGATCCTGGCGGCCGCTGACTCTCGCCGCCTCCTCCACTCGCCGCACGTGAGCCTCCACCAGAGCAGCAGGAACCTCCTCCTTCATCCGGGAGAACTCCTCTGAGGAGCAGCAAGGGTTAACATTCATCAATCCATCAATCCATCAATCAATAATTTAACGTCAAGGAATCTGATTGGTCGATAGTAATTAGAGAAAGTCACTCAGATGTTTAATCTTAATTATTGGATCATGTAGAGTTCCCAAAGTCCCACAACAAATGTTCACATCAAAGTTTAATTTTGTTAGTTTTCTACGGAAGCGTATTGCATTCACTTCAATAAAAAAAAAAAAAGTCAGGTTTTTCTGAGTATTTAATTTTTTTGGTCTGTTTTTCTGGGTAATTTATTTTTTGGTTTGTTCTTTTGAATAATTTTTTCTGTTTTTCTGACTAATAATTTTTTTGTTTTTCGTGATAATTTTTTTCTCACTTAGCTTCGAGATTTCAAAATGTGAGAAGCTCCCACCTGCAAGTAAAGTAAGGACTGATTTCAAAATAAAGGTGCTACATAAGACTGTTCTGAGTGACACTAGGTATTAATAACAGGTATAGTTTCCTTTCAATATAAATCTGAATTTACTTGGAACACAGTGAAAATAAGACTTTTTGTGGAGCATATGCATATCCATGGATGTATGTTAAGCAATGTAAAAGAAAGCGCCTTTACTCATTGTGTTATGAGTAGTACTTTTATTTTGAAGGCGCTCCCTGATGTGACGTGTGTAGCTTGCCCCGGGAAAAGTTTGTTGACGCTTGTGTTCGAGCAGTCAGTCTGGAAAATAAAGCAATGGTGGAACCGGTACCAAAGTGGAGTTTGAATAATATCTCATGGATCTAAGATGCAATAGATCCGTGATGAAGTGGAGGCTTGCAGGTGGGAGATTCTCGCGGGATTTTGAAATCTCGTTAAGTCAGAAAAATGTTTTCTGACTTAACGAGATTACCACAGATTTACCACAAAAAACAGAAAAAAATGAGTCAGAAAGACAGAAATAATTACCCTGAAAAACAAACAAAAAATAAATGATTCAAGTGAATGCAATACGCTTCCGTAGTTTTCTCTGATTGATCAGTTATTGATTATTATTACGCCTGATTCAGGAAGTAAAACTTCTAAACCTACCGAGGAAACTTCTCACGTTTTTCTGAAAGAAGACAGAAGCTGTGAGCTCGTTCCAGCGTTTTTTTTTTTCATAAAATCTCTGTTGTTGTTTTCTTTAAAGCGTCTCCACAGCAGCCGAGTTTTTCAAAATAAAAGACGTCCTCCTCACCCAGAGCAGACTTGGCGGCGGCCGAGGCCACGCGCGGGTCGACCACGGAGGCGAGGAAGGCCACCGTGCTCATGACGGGGTTTCCTGCCTGGCTGAAGGGGATGGGCTGATAGGCCAGCGGCCCGAGGGACGAGGAGCTGTCCTCCAGGTACGGGTCCTCGATCGGCAGCCGCAGGAAGTGAAGGATGCACTCGTCCTGCGTGCGGCTGCCCACGTGTTCCGACACTTTGTTCCAGTCGTCCTTGTACATCTCCAAACCCTGAGGAAACGGCACGTCAGCGTTTAGCTCCGGCGTTTGTTTTTATTAAAGCTTCAATACTTTTGTTTTATTGTGATTGTGGCGAAGATGAAGTGTGTGTGTGTGTGTGTGTGTGTGTGTGTGTGTGTGTGTGTGTGTGTGTGTGTGTGTGCACCTCCAGTAGTAGTAGTGTCTCCTGCTCTGTCCACTCCCTCATGGAGCTCGCTGCACTCTTGCTCTGCAAACAAAAACATCACATCTTTATATTAAAATGATGAATTATTACAGTTAAAACTTAAAAAAAGAAAAAGAAAAATCCACACGCACATCCGTGCCAAAAAAGCTTTGGGCAGGTGCTTGGCCGGAAACATACAAAAGTGAAAAGGAAGCAGCTTCTGCTTGAAACGTTACTTTTTTTTCTGTGCAAATAAATGGACTGCAAATTGGAGCCCCGCGGTGTGCGAGCCGTTTAGTTAGTATTTTCGGGGTAATTTTACAGGGTCAGCCCCGTTGGTGCGTGTCTCCACTGCAGGAACCTCCCCCACAGGGCCGCTTACAGGAACTTTTACGGGGCTAAACAGAGTCCCTGCCTGGAGGTTGGTACTCCGTTCGGCCCTGAAGAAGTCCCGGTGGGGCTTGAGATTTACTCTGTGCTGATTGGTCAGACTCAAAGCAGGATCATGTGACGCTAAGAGAAAGCCCCAAATAAGCGGCATTTTTAAAACCCCAACGTTACTAAAAACTAGTCTCGCCTGCCAGACCCTCCTCCAGAGAAGAAGGAGAGTCTGGCTGCTCCGCCTATGATTCTGCGATCAGAGAAAAAAACGCTCCGGCCGTTTGGAATTCTTTCAACCAGTCACAATCGTTGTGGTCGGCGCCGTAGCAACGCCGTAGCAACGGCGCGCTTGCAAAATATTGCCGGTTGGAAACTGGATTTCGGTCCGCGGTGTAACGACGGTCGGCATCCGTTGACGGATATTTATTATTTTGTTCGGTTTAAGGGCGGTTGGCAACCACTGACAGATATGTATTCTTCTGTTCGGTTCATGACACGGATCCATGGTTCGGTTCCTGTTGTTGTTTGTTGATGTTTCCCTTTACCGGGCGGACTGTGAAAGCTGCAGCACAGAGGCGGGACTTCCGCCGGGTGGCTCGTTCCGACCAATCAGAGGCTAATCGCAGCAACGCACTTCCGTCAGGCCAGACTACTAAAAACGGGAAAAAAAATGGCCGGAATAATGAGAGAATAACTGAAAAGACGAGAGTAGCAGTCGGCCTGGTAAAATTTAAAAAAAAATAAATAAATACGCGATCGTGGGATCTTTTCTGCCGAGACGGCAGAAAAGAAAATAACAACAACAGACGGCAGAAAATAACAACAACAAGAAGAGCAGTAAAAAAAAAAGAAGCTGCACAACGACCTCGCGATGATCTGTTGCATGAACTGTCGCACGTCGCCATAAGAGTTTCTGTGATGTAATTCAATAACTTTAAGATAATTAAATAGTTGTACTAAAGTATCTGCTTGTGTAACCATCTGAACAACTTGGTGTCACCATGACAACAGTGTCAAGGAGACTTCAGCAGGTTCTGTGCTGTGTTCTTCTGTTCAATCCAAACTTTGTTCACATAAAATATGGTTTAGATTTTATATTAAATCATCTTTTCTTTGTAGTCGAGGAGGAATAATGTAAATATCAAGCCATGTGATTATTATAAGTACTAGTGCTGAATACAGTGATGGTCTAGACTAGTTAGTTGGTCTTGACCACAACATTTCTTGGACCTGTACCTTTGTGGAGCTGCTCTTCTTGCTGTACATGTCGGTCCGCAGCCCAAAGTTCTGCAGGTCTGCAGGTTTATCCTTCACTTTGTCTGGGAACGACATCATCTGCTGGGTGGCCGGGGTCTGCAGGTGAGACAGGTAACACAGGTGTGAGACAGAGACAGATGTTAAATCCTGTAAGTCATTATGTACATCTGGCCCGGCGCCACGAGGGGGAACTGTGCCCTCAGTTAAAGTCTTGTTTACCAGATAGAAGATCTGCAAACGCAACAAAAGTACTGGTTGAGATATAAGAGGGTAGATTATGAAACACCATTACCCCCTGTTATTTGAGGTTATTTTAAAGGGATAGTTCAACATTTTGGCAAATTGGCCCATTGCCATAATCCCTCAGGGTTTCCCGCAGCGCTTTCCTGTTAAGGCGGCCGCCTTAACAACAAAGAGCTACCGCCTAAACTAACATCTTAAAAAAAAAAAGTAGCGATATTCGCGGCCGCCCCCCCCCCCCCCCCCCCCACCCCTCGGACGAGTGGCCGCATCCTCTCACACACATACACACCACAGAGAAGCGCGCACGCAGAACAGCAGCGCGTGTTGAAAGCGAAACTTTAATACGGCGCGGCGCGGTGCGATCCCCCCCCCCCGTCAACAGATCTCCGCGCTACCCCCCCCCCCCCCGTCGACAGGTCAGACACCACCTTAACTAACAAATTTTCTGGGGGAAACACTGTCCCTATAGTCATAGCAGTAGGTTTGTTACCTTTAATTGTCGGTGCAAGCTATTTTAAGAACGGCGGAGCAGAGCCGTGAGCTGCTCAGAGCTACGCTACGGAGGCTCATGGGATTTCTTGGTTTCCCTCATCAACAGGTACCTGTTTTTGGTACTTTTTGTGTTTATGTAGCCTATGTGTATTAAAGTTATTTTGTCTATAAAAAAATAGTAAAATTTTTGAATATTTATTTCTCAACAACATCACAACTCGTTGTTGTTTTAGGGATGGGAAATGATTTTCGAATAATCAAATAGTCATTCAATGAAAAAAAAAAAAGTAAAAGTTCATGAGACTACCGTCGACTCCAGCCTACAGCCATCAGAAAGTTCTGTGTGAAACTTTGTAAATTAAAAACAAATGAAACTGAGGTGCAGTTGAGAAGCGGTACTGGAGAAAATTCACGTGTTGACGAAAGGAGACCCCTCGTTTTGATGTGCTCTCATTACGTGACGAGGACTTAATTGAACGGTACCGTTACAATATTCTCCGGTCCCGATTCTCATAACAGTCCGTTTCATTTCTAAATGACGGACGGATGTTTTTCAGTCGGCGATTTAAAACGATGGGCTGGCGGTACCACATTCTGTTCTGGTCTTTTTGGTTTTGATGCTCTGACTTTAGCTCCTGATATCTTAATAAATACATTATTTGATTTTGAAACGGTGGTCTTGACCCCACACCAACTTCATCCTGGCGCAGGGCCTCGTGTCCATGTGTGTGTGTGTGTGTGTGTGTGTTTTATCTGGACCTGGGGGGTCTTGGGCTGCAGCGGCACCAGACTGGACGGAGTATCTGCCAGGACGTGGAAGTGGGAGGTGGGTGGGGGTCCCATGGGCGTGGGCCGGCTCTCAGAGTCCACCTGGTAGTTGATCAGACCCCACTGCTCCAGGAAGGCGTGGACTCTACAAACACACACACACACACACACAGGGTTCACACGCTGCGCTGCCATTGGTCGGGGCTGGTCACATGGTCACCTTCAGGCTCCACCCACCTCATGATGGCGCACACGTCTCCCGCCAGGTTCCTGCGGCAGGCGGTGGAGGTGAGATACTCCTGAGGGTTCAGTCTGTAGGTGTCGATCATGAAGTTCCTGTAGGCCAGGTAGCTGCAGGAGGGAGAGGGAGAGAGTTAACGTCTAACATCTGGAAATATGAGATGTATCATGCTGCGTTCACATGGAGTCCGGTAAACGGCAAATGCCGCTGGACGGAACGGTAAAAACAAACAAACTGTCGGACGGCACGGCACAACGGCAAGACGCGTCACCATGTTGCTATGGCAACGTCAACACACTCGTACTCACACATCACGTTCGGATGAGTTTACCGTCGCAGCAGACGGCAAAAGTTAAAATATTTGAACTCGGGACGGCATTGCCGTTTGCCGTTGCCGGCGACGGTATTTTTTGCCGTGCTCCTCCAAGTTTTACCGTCGTTCTCTCGTCCACTAACATGGAGTCCGGCATGCCGTCTGCCGTTTACCGGACTCCATGTGAACGCAGCATAACCGTGTTTTTAAAAGTTATTCACTGGTTTCCATCTTTGAATTTATGAATTTAGTCTTAAATTGATCCTAAAATGTGTCTTTGATGCTTCAATTAGTCAGAAAATCTTAAAATTCAAAATAATTTACCGGTAAAAGAAGCTTCATTAGACAGAGACAGACCAATCTGTCCTATTTGTTAATTAATAAATGTGTATCGTATACTTACATCTCAGGGGTTTTGGATTTGTTCTTTCCGTTGAAGAACTCTGGCAGAGCTCGGCGCTCGATGGCGTGAACACTGAGGAGAAGCAGGAGGACGAATCAGAGCTGCACAAACCTGAGACCTTATTATTTAATAATAATTTAACACCAGGAGGGAAAAGAAGTTCCTGGATTTGAGTTCACTCGTCGGCTCTCAGGTGTTTTTCTTGTCGTACCTGTTGTAGTCGAACCAGGCGGCGTAGCTCGGGATGATGATGTGGTGAGTTTGTTCGGTCACGTTGTCCTCGTGAAGGTCCGAGCCCTTCACCGGTTCTCCCTTCACGCTCGGGGAGCCTTCCTCCTCCTCCTGTTACGACACACACACACACACACACACACACACACACACACACAGAGGATGATGTATGGGACGTACTGTCCTCAGGTCACGTTACACATCGTCTGTCTCGCGCTGCCTTTACCTTTCCTGTTGTTTCCATGGACTCGTCCTCCTGCTCGTCTGTTAAATATATTAATCAATATTAATTTGATATAAGACAATAATAAAATAATAGAATCTGCTCTTAAATGGAAGAAAACTAAACTGCTCACCCATGTCCATTCCTCCTTTGACTGGAGTTGAATCCGAGTCCTTTTTAGTGTTATCTGTAGAAACAAAGTCAGTGAGTGATGGAAACATGGCTGTGTTGTTATTTATTAGGTTATTATTTATTTAGTTGCTTTTTTTTAGATGGATTTGATATTGTTTGTTTGTTTTGTTTTGTTTCATTTTTAGGGAGCCTTTATAAGATGGAAACTAGCCTTTTGGCTTAATCTGGCATACTGTATTTGCAGAAATGTTTTTTTTATATTCTCTGTCGCTGTCAAATGAATAACTTTAAATAAATGTGTTTATTTATAGCTCTTTTGTATTCTATTGCGCTTGACTTATGCATTTTATGGTATTTTAATAATGGTGTTTTTTATTGATCTGTACAGCACTTTCATTGTTTTGAAAGTGCTCTATAAATAAAGTTTGAGGTGGGTTGAAGTAGATAAATACATTTTAGTTCATGTTTTGCACATATATGAATTATTTATTGATACAAATGAGCTAAAATTTAAAGCAGAAGTAAGTGATATATTTGTGTTAATATAAGTCTTAAATAGTTATATCTTCCGACAGCAATCACTTATATAGAATGTTTGGTCTGAAACATGGGTCTGTCAGTCACTCTGCTCTGCTCTGAGCCGAGGAGAAAACATTTATCGTATCCTACAGTTTTTATCCAATGAGGAGAGAGAACGGCATGCAGGGCTGTGTGTGCAGCCAAGGGACGCCGTGAATGTGGTGACGTAGGGACGAGGACTGTTATGGTGCGTTCAAGGAAACTCGTATTTTTCCGACCGTGAAGTGGTACCAGTTCGATCTGGTACGAGTTCACCGGTCGGAAGTTACGAGTGGCCGTTATAGTGACTTTCACCGGTAAAACAGGTCGGAAAAACACGAGTGGGTTGCCTGAAACGCTACAAAGTCGTAAGTTGTGACTTGAAGCTGTAATTTACGATTTCAAAAGCCTGCCTGGAACGCAGCATTAGCGAAAACGACCGGACCACTTACTTCTGCTTTAAGGATTTGTTGGCTTTAAAACTGCACAGTCAGCTAATGTTTAAAATTAATAACATGTTCCCTGACTGTTTTTAGAAGATGTTCATTAAGTCACTGTACAACACCACGAAAAAGCATTCCCCCCCTTCCTGATTTCTTTCTTTCTTTCTTTTTTGCATATTGTCCCACTTACATGTTAAAGATAATCAAACAAATTAGATAAGAATCAAATATTAGACAAAGATGAGCCAAGTTAATACAAAAGGTTTTTAATTTATTAAGGTTAAAAAGATATCTAAATCCAAATCAGGCCTGGGTATGGATGGTGAAACTGAACTCATCTTTCCAAAATTTTTTATTTATCACAGTTAGTTCATGATTTAAGAAGGGGGGCAATTACTTTTTTTTTTTTTTTTTACATAGTGTTAGGTAGGTTTTGATGGCGGCTTTTTTCCTTTAATAAATTAAATCATCATTTGAAATATTTACTTTGTCTAATATTAAAATTAGTTTTATGACCTTAAACATCAGGAAGGGGGCAAATAATTTAATATAATATTCAAATAATTGTTGTATTTATGTTTCTATTCATTTCTATTGTGCAAATCTTGAGTTGTGTTAAATCAAAGACTGAAATAATTCAAATAATATGAAAGAGTACTTGTCTTGGCTGGGTTTCCTTCTTCAGACGCCGGAACAGGTGAAGCTTCATCCAGGTCCTTACTGAGATCCTCCTGCTCCTCCTCCCTCTGGCCCCGTTTGGACTTGGTGTACGGGGTCGTCGGCCTGTTGGTGCACACGCCACAGACACGATAATATGATAAATATATTATTATCATTATTATTATTATTATTATTATTATTATTATTATTATTATTATTATTATTATTATTATTATTATTATTATCACCGTATGATGTTCCTTAAAACCGTCTCAAACTAACCCTTTCTTGGTGTTCTTCTTCTTGCTCTCCTGAGGCGGAGGCGTGGGCGAGGGCGACGGCGAGCGCTTCCTCTTCTTGGCGCTGCCGGGCTTCTTGTCCCGCCGCTCGTCGGGCGTGGTCACCTCATCCGTCAGCGTCTTGGCGGAGATCCTCTTCCTCTTGGGGCAGCCCTCCCCGACCTCGTAGTCTTCCTCGTTCATCCACTCGTTGTACTGGTCCAGGTCTAAGATCCACTTGGCGTGGACCTGAGAACAGAGAGAGAGAAACCGCACATTAACACGTCGTAAATAAAGACGTATTTTTTTAACAGGTGGAAATAAATGAAGGGAAATTAGAAAATATAATTTCCTCTGTGAGTTAAAGGGATAGTTCAACATTTTGGCAAATTGGCCAATTGCCATAATCCCTATAGTCATAGCAGTAGGTTCGTTACCTTTAATTGTCGGTGCAAGCTATTTTTAGAACGGTGGAGCAGAGCCACAAGCTGCTCAGAGCTACGCTACGGAGGCTAATGGGATTTCTTGGTTTCCCTCATCAAACTCATCAAATACACAATCCAACAACTCCACAACGCTCTGGTGGACAAGTTGTGACCTGCACATTCACCACGCTATGAGATACTAGCAGAACGTTACCAGACAGAGTTGTTTTAGAGGGAAATTCAGAGACTGATTGATGAAAAACTGCCCCCGAGGAGAACATGCATCAGCAGTTTTGCATGAATTTGCTTGATTGTTATTGGATTGTGTATTTATTAACTTTCATTATCACAGCCATTTCAGCTGATGCACATGCAACCATTGTTTTCCATAAAAAAAACACCTTTGATTTAAATTTGTGGAATATTTAATTAGTTATTTAAGCAGTGCATTAAAATAAGATTTTGCCATGTTAAAGATTTAAAGAGAGAATTAAAGGATGAGAAACAAGGAGCAACAACGCGGTGTAATAAGCGGTCAGGTACCTTCCTGGGCTTCTCTGGACTCGGAGGATCCTCCACAGCTGCTTCGATCTCACTGGCCGCGATCCAGGTGTCATAACTAAAGCAGAGAGAGGAGGAAAGGTCAAAAGGTTAAGGCCTGAGAAAAGAGTTCAAGTTTGAGCCTGTAAAAACACCTTAAAGGAATAGTTCACCAAAAAATGAAATTCACATGGACGTGACCGGACTTGTCTAAATGACGTTTGTTTCGGGTAAACTCTGGACTATATCCCTTCAGGACACATGGATTGCCACGGACGAGCAGTGTGGAGGAATATTAAATGTTTTTTGTGTAGTTTTATGGATGTTTTTGTGTCGTATTACTCTCATATAAAGTTTTTGTTAGACTATGAACCGGCCTCCCGGGTCTCCAGATGCACTTTGAGGAATAAAAAACTACTCCAGAGTATTCATCAGCATGAGGGTGAGCCAATAATTACTGAATTTCATTTTTTGGTGAACTATTCCTTTAAGTTCAATACAGTATATATGTGTGTATATATATATATATATATATATATATATATATATATATATAAGTGTTAATTTTTTACAATAAAAGCAGGAAACAAATAAAGAACCAACCTGTCGGGGAAGTATCCCCAGTGGAGCAGCACTTGTTTATCTCTCTTCATCACAGGACGCACCCACTCCTCTGGACCAACAAAAAAAACACACAACAACAACATCATCATCATCATCACACAGCGACAAACACAACAACT
>NC_140911.1:2181007-2288906 GCF_045865225.1 Trachurus japonicus
AATGAAGTGTCGCTCTCCCTCCTCAGGAGGTGACGACCTCTCAGTATCTCAATGTGACAGCAGGAAGTCCTCGAGCGTCGACCCAGCAGAGGCTGCAGGTAAGACCGTCTGATGATGAGACACCTTTAACCGTAAAAGGATAGTAGCATTTTTTTAAAGTGGGGTTGTATGATCTACAAATAGCCCCTAAGTACTTTAATTGCAGTAGCAGACTCTCTGCACTCCTCCCGTTAGCAACGCCAGCCCATAGCGGTTTTACCTGAAAAAAAAAAAAACCCAGTTCCATTGTTCGTTATAATATAATTTTTTCCAGCCCCTCAAAGTGCAGGAAAAACAGAGTTTTTATTTGGACCTAACCAACTGCTGATCGGCGAGCGCTAACCCTGGGCGGAGGGATACGTAAGTTGGTTAGGTCCAAATAAAAACTGTGTTTTTCCTGCACTTTGAAGGGCTGGACGAACAATGGAACTGTGTAATTTTTTTCACATAAAACCTCTTTTAGGCTGCGAAAATAGTCCATTTCTTTGGGTCCATTCACAACAATGTATGTTGTAAATCTCTGGGCAGGGCTATGGGCTGGCGTTGCTAACGGGAGGAGTGCAGAGAGTCTTCTACTGCAATTAAAGTACTTAGGGGCTATTTGTAGATCATACAACCCCACTTTAAAAAAAATGCTACTATCCCTTTAAGCCCTTTAAGTCCTAACTCTACAACCTGACAACTCAACACCTCTACAAGCTTATGATTCTACAACTGTACAATCTCACAACCCTACAACCTTACGACTCTACAACCTCACAACCCTACAACCTTATGACTCCACATCCCTACAACTTTACGACTCTACAACACTATGAGCCACAGTAACAGCTGATGATTCAACAGTACAGTAACAGCTGGATCACATTTTGCTTAATGAAGTGTCGCTCTCCATCCTCAGGAGGTGACGACCTCTCAGCATCTCAATGTGACAGCAGGAAGTCCTCGAGCACCGACCCAGCAGAGACTGCAGGTAAGACGGTCTGATGAGGCACCTTTAACACATTTAACTCCTAACCCTACAACTTCACAACCCTACAGCCGTACAACTTTATAACTCTACAACCCCACAACTGTACTGTACAACTCTATAACTCTACAACCCTACAACCATACAATAACACAACCTTACAGCTCTACAAGCCAACAAC
This sequence comes from Trachurus japonicus, assembly GCF_045865225.1. Classification (NCBI taxonomy): domain Eukaryota; kingdom Metazoa; phylum Chordata; class Actinopteri; order Carangiformes; family Carangidae; genus Trachurus; species Trachurus japonicus. The sequence goes on from NC_140911.1 coordinate 2,182,198, forward strand.
TCTACAGCTCTACACTTATCATTGTATAATGAATAGATGAAAAAAGCACATTAAACTACAGTAACATCAAGGCTGGTCAACAACAACAAAAACATATTTAAATGTTAAAAATATAATGAATGGAACTGGATTAAGTGAATTTACAAAATATATGGCTGTGCCTTCACCATATCCACACACACACACACTCACCACCCTGAACTGAGGCCCAAGATTGACTAATGTATCTGTAACACCAATGAATAACTACAGCAATATTTAACAAAATGTGTGAGAAAACAATGGCCCACATAGAGCAGAACGCATTTGTGAATTCTGTGCATTCAGGGTGAAATCACGGAGGAACAGCTGCTGCAGTCTCTGAGCGCAGTCGTGTATAATATATTTTACAGCGCGACAGAGACTTCAACCTGCACTAAAGGTTAAACTAAACAGGGCCGGCTCAGGAACAACCATGTGAAGGCCCTGCCGTGGTCAGACACCAGACTTCAATCTGAGCGAAATCCATAATTTATGACAGAAGCTAAAAAAAAATGTTGTTCACACAGTCTCCACGAAAAACCAGGCAGAGCTGCAGCAGTTTTACTAAAAAAAAATGGAGAAAACTTTCCTGGTGTGCAGCCTAATACAGAGCAAATTGAGTATATTTGTATTTGTGAGAATTCACTTGTGCATTTTTGTGCTGATAAATGTTTGTTAAGTACATCTGCTGTCATTCAGTGTAAAGAGATAAAATGATAAAATGCACAAAATCATAAAGTGAGTGTGCAGCTTAATACTTTTAATAGGCACTGCATGCATGTGAGTGTGTATCTAAATGTGTTTGGACAACTATGTGTGCCTTGCCGTGTGCCAAGGGGGGAGTTAATCTGTGCACCCTTTGCAACTGCTATTACTTTCCATAACAGGCAGAGCTGAGTTAGAGGTGAGAGGCGACTTGTACTCCGCACAGTGAAGCAGGGCAGCAGGGATTTTTCACTCAAGGCCTCTTCCCCCATTCAGGCAGCTCCTCCAGAACCAGGACCATGGCAGAACCCCACCAAGTCGACCCCACCACGATGGGAAAGGGTCGGGCGATCGCTGTGCTGACCTCGGGAGGCGATGCCCAGGGTAAGTGGAAGAGATTTTTTTTCTCTCCTTCTTCTCCTGGGTGGCATGTGAGCGTGGAGTGCCAAGGACGTGGATGTGGCTGCGTTTTGTTTGCCTCAGCAGGTGGTTAAGAGGATCTGATGAGCGTGGAGTCGGGTTAAATGACAAACAAAGACGTATCTCAGTTGTAAAATGAATTGCCTTTGACCGTTAATTGCCTTTGACGTGCACAGACCTGCACACTGTGGCTCTATCATCTGCCTTCTGTCATTATTAACAGCTTAAATCTTCTTCACAGTCTGCCCTAACATTCCCTCTGTAGCTGTAGCTTAACAGTAATTAAAACAAAGCAGCATGGACCTCTCTTGCCACATCCATGACAACGTATTCCCTTTATACCATCTCATAATATTTAACTACTGACAATAACACTTGAATGATTTCTCCATCTATCGCTCTCGTCGTAGCTTTTTCTCACAGTGTAACTTATGGGGGAAAAAAAGGCCACAGGCCGAGGACCACGGAGCCAGACAGATGCTCCTCTGACCTTTAACTTGATGAGGAATATCTGCACTGTGACCTTTAGGGAGTGTGTCAGTGACCCCACAGAGCTCTGTAGCGTGTGTGTGTGTGAGAGTATCTGCATGCATAAGAAGAAGAAGCAGAAAAAGAAGAAGAGGGGAAATGCAAAACTGCCTAACCCTCACCGTTCCTTATTTCTCATTCATTACAAACTCACCTCCTCGGTCATCTTGTTTCCCTTTGGTCCAACTTTTCTAGCTCCTTTCCCTCCTCCTGTCTCTGCGGCTCTGTGTGTTGTGGGAGCTAATTTTAGAGACATGACCTTTCTGTCATGTGTTTGTAAAGTGGTGCGGTAGTGAATCAGAGTCAGGCCGTCCTCCTACTCTACCTCTCTCTGCTTCCCTGCTCTCCTCCTTCACACTGTAAGTGGAGATGCTCTTGGCGCCTCTAAAGTTAATCTATCCACATCTTGTCCTTTAACCAACCCCCAACCCCCCCCCCCCCCCCCCCAAAGGAGTGCGGAGGAAACAGACAGACAGACAGAGGCCTTTTCCTGCACAACGAGTCTGACTCCGCCTCTGAAACTTTACCCGCTGCAAACACTGACATTACAGTCAAAAAACAAAACAGAACTGTGCTATAATATGGTTTTCTCTTCTGTCTTTGCTTTGAGACTGTGTCTTAGTCTAAACTGTGACTGAGTCTAAAGTAAGAAATGCTAATATTAGTTATTCATCCTCAGGAGTCACCCAACACCATGCAACATGACATTAAGCACAAGAGGCTTAGAAGAACTGTAAACTAACATGGTTTTATAATATACAATTACAAATACACTTAAAATATACATTTGATGACCAAATAAAGAGTATAAATACACTACTCACAAAAAGTTAGGGATGTTTGGCTTTTGGATTAAATTTCAGAATGCAGCTAAAATGCACTATAACCTTTACAGGTGAACTTCATTTAACCTTCTCTAAACTTCTGAATGCACATGTCCAATTGTTCAAAGTTTCAGTCCTGAATAACCTGCTGTTCTCTAACAAGGTGATTAACCGTCTGGTTTAGTGGTTCAGTCGTCATTGAACCACTAAATGTTGTGGTTCAGTGACAGTTTGTAGACAGTCCTCTTCTCTCTCCCTCTCCTCTCCACCCTGTTACCATGGTGACATCATGAGACCAAGACGACACTTTGATCAAACTGATCAACTATTGAGACATTGAGATTGTTGTTGTGCTATAGCCACCACTGTTATAAGTTTTTGTTTGAGATAAAGAAATGACCATTGCACCCTTCTACTTACAGTAAAAGGCTTCATGATAGAATATCACTGTAGCAGGAACTCTTCATAGGGAGATTCTGGTCAAATATCACTAACTTTTTGTAAGTAGTGTATATTACATCACAGTTTGTTGCATGATTCTGATTGTGTGAGAGAGCCATCACAATGTTTTCATACAAACTAACACACACATGTTGTGTCCACAGGTATGAATGCAGCTGTAAGGGCCACAGTCCGAGTGGGAATTTACACAGGAGCCAAGGTGTATTTTGTCTATGAGGTGAATACTGCTTCTTTTGATTCATTCATTTCTTTAATTATCTTAACACCTGTGAATGTCTAAGAAATTACCTTTCATTCTTAAATTTCATAATAATGAACTGAAACTAAACTTGTTGGACTGAAATAGCAACACATGCCAGAGTAAAGATGTTCCTATATCTTCCCGGTGATGAGCCCTTTTCAAGGAAGTGTTATTGTGTTGTGTGTGTGTGTGTGTGTTTGTGTGTGTTTGTGCTGACAGGGTTACCAGGGTCTGGTGGATGGAGGAGACCACATCCGCCCTGCTACTTGGGAGAGTGTGTCGATGATGCTGCAGCTGGTGAGATGAAGCATGAAGAAGCAAAAAAATAAAATAAAAATGTATCTGCATGTTTTTTGTTTTTTTTGTTTTTTCTACCCTTTTTGCTTTTTGCTGTCACAGTCGAGCCCTTTTCTTTTTTTTCTGAGTAAGGTGGATGATTTGTGAAACTCTGGCAACTCCTCGGCCTCCACTGGACAGTTCTGTAGGTCAAACGGTCACTTAAATGCCAAGGTTCATTAAATAGCTTTCTGGATCTCAGACCTGACCGCTAAGGTTTCACATGATCTTACTCACTTCCACCCCCCCCCCCCAAACCCCTCCACACGCCCATGCATCGGCTTCTCATCTCATCTGCCTCCGAGTGATTCTTGTTTCATTGCCCATCACCAGGGTGGCACTGTGATTGGTAGCGCCCGTTGCCAGGATTTCCGCACCAAAGAGGGACGCACCAAGGCCGCCTGTAACTTAGTCAAACTGGGCATCACCAACCTGTGTGTGATCGGAGGCGACGGCAGTCTGACCGGCGCCAACCAGTTCAGGACCGAGTGGAACGAGCTGCTGGCCGACCTGGTTAGAACTGGTAAGAGTCAGGGCCATAAATATATAGTGGAAATTACTGCAAAAAAAACCTCCACAAACCCACAAAGCATGTTTTACTCACGCCCTACGATTCACAAACAAACTCTGTGTTGTTTGCAAATACAAAACATAATTCACAAACTAATGCATTTTGTTCAAAAATAAGAAATGTACCTAGCAAATAAATACACCATGCTTAAAGCAGATATCAGTGGAATGTTTTTGTTAATATAAGTCCTAAATAGTCCTATTTTCCGTCAGCAATCACTTACATGAAGTATTTCAGCCTAAACACGAGTCTCTCCGTCACTCTGCTCTGCTGTAACCCGAGGAGAAAATTTTCCTTGTGGGATACAAGTGTTATCCAATGAGGGGAGAGAACGGCATGAAGGGCTGTGTGTGCAGCCAGGGATGCGCGTGAATGTGGTGACGTAGCACGAGGACCAATTGATGCCTGACAAGGGCGGGGGCTGCTAACTCATGGTGCGTTCAAGGAAACTCGTACTTTGTGTTTTTCCTTCCTGTGAAGTCATACCAGTTCGATCTGGTACGAGTTCACGGGTCGGAAGTTACGAGTGGCCGTTATAGGGAACTTTCACAGACAACAGGACGGTAAAAACACGAGCTACGGGTTACCTGGAACGCTACCAAGTCGTAGTTGTGACTTGAAGCTGTAACTTACGGTTTCAAAAGCCTGCCTTGAACACAGCATTAGCCGAAACGGCCGTGCCGCTGTTATCTGCTTTAAGAAACAAAAAACGTATTTCTTTAAGTAAAAAAAAAACATCCTTCAAGTAGAAAAACACAATTCTACAACTACAAATACAATTTTACAACTAAAAACACAATTCTACAACTAAAAACACAATTCTACAACTACAGAACTGTCACTGTGACTTTCGGCAGTAAATGTTTGTAGTTGTAGAATTGTGTTTGTAGTTTTTAGTTGTAGAATTGTGTTTTTCTACTTGAAGGGTGTGTTTTTTTACTTGAAGAAATGTGTTTTTTGTTTCTGAAGCATGGTGTATTTATTTGCTAGGTACATTTCTTATTTGTGAAACAAAATGCATTAGTTTGTGAATTATTTTTTTGTATTTGCACAGTTTGTTTGTGAATCGCTGGGCGTGAGTAAAACATGCTTTGTGGGTTTGTGGAGTTTGGGCAGTAATTTCACACCATACATAAAACACAACTTCATGTTGCAGTAACTATTTCATACATCTGCCACTCTAATGTCGCAGTACGATTTACTGGTGGGGTGTTGAGTCTGAGCGTCGCCTCTTTGACCTTTGACCTCAGGTAAAATCACAGCCAATGAGGCCAAGGCGTCCTCTCACCTCAACATCGTCGGCATGGTCGGCTCCATCGACAACGACTTCTGTGGCACCGACATGACCATCGGCTGCGACTCCGCCCTGCATCGCATCATCGAGATTGTGGACGCCATCACCACCACAGCACAGAGGTACACACTACAACTACACACTGCAATTACTTCCTGTTCATCCTCTGGGTATATCAGTTTATAACATTGTCTACACATCCAGAAAATATCTATATTATGATTTTGCATATGTTATTAAGATGCTGTGAGCATATATGTCAGCAATATATTTCATTTATGTTTGCAAATTTATTAAAACAGCAACATCTGTAACATATGTCTACAGGATAAGCTCAAACATATACATATATTTGTATAGACCGGTTATACATGTCAATACAGCTATATATGTAGCCTACATATTGTACATTTTATTGTTGGTTTGAAACACACAACTGTTAAATTATTTAAACTCTGTGTTAACTTAAAACGTGTCACTCTACAGTCACCAGAGGACTTTCATCCTGGAAGTGATGGGCAGACACTGTGGGTGAGTACAAACAGTTCAGATGTTCAGGTAATTCAAACCTATATATTCATGTGGAGTCACAAAATACAGCATGTAGTTGTACCTGTAGTGAAATGGCTAAACTGATCAACTCTTGTTTAAGCACTTAGATACAAAAATGGGTTAGCTAGCAGGTTGTATTGGTTATTATATTGATATTATAAACAAAAATGCATACACAAGTGACAGTTCTGAGGAGGGGGATTCGTAGGTGTGTTGAATAAACTGTGGCTAGGGGTGGAACTGTGTATAAGCCTGCAAGGGCTTCGTTCCCTCCTTGCATAGTGTTCAATGCAATTTGTGCTAAGTAAATAAAACTTAACCAAACTAAACTAAGCCCCACAAGCCTTGCATTCAAATATTCATTTACAAAAATGTCAAAGATTTCTGCTGCTTTCTGTCACATTGAAACCATAAAGAACTCCAAAGCTCCTTAACTGAAATGAAGAATTAAACAGTAGGCACTTCAGCCTTCACCTTTACGATCTATGTATCAATTATGAATTAAGTTTGAATTAAAGAATGCATTATTGAAGGTTGTTTGACTTTTGATTGATGCCTGACTGTAACAATTTGTGCACAAGATCAAATAAACTACTACTACTACAACTACAACGTCCAAGTTTCAAAACCTTACCTCTACCCCACAGTTACCTGGCCTTGGTGACCGCTCTGGCCTGTGGTGCCGACTGGGTGTTCATCCCAGAGGTTCCCCCAGAGGACGGATGGGAGGAACATCTGTGCAGGAGGCTGCAGGAGGTGGGACACATCACAGCTTCCTCCAGGCCCTTCACTGCAAAAACTCAAAATCTTTCCAAGAATATTTGTAGTATTTCTTGCCAAAATGTCTCATTTCTAGTCAAAACTAATCTCTTTTCACTTAAAATAAGACTCATCGCCTAAAAATGAACTTGTTTTGAGATAATTTTCATTTGTTTCAAACTAATTTTCATTTGAAATAAGTGGAAAAATCTGCCAGTGAAAGCAGATTTTTTTGTGCTTGTAATAAGGAAGAAAACTTGCTCCACTATCAGGTTTTTCTACTTATTTCAAGTGAAAATAGGCTTGAAAGAAGTGAAAGGTGTCTAAAAACAAGCTACTTCCTAATTTGACGAGTCTTATTTTAAGTATAATGAGATTTGTTTTGACTAGAAATGACATTTTGATGAGAAATAAGACAAATATTCTTGGTAAGATTTTGAGTTTTTGCAGTCTTTAGTGTTAGTGTTCATTGATCTTAAAGTTTTTCTTTGTCCCTCTCAGCAAAGAGGCCGCGGCTCCCGTCTGAACATCATCATCGTTGCAGAGGGAGCGATGAATCGTGCAGGTAAACCGATCACCTGTGAAGACATCAAAGCGGTCAGTGATGGCAGGACTACAACAACAACAACACACCTGACACTGTACGTTATAGTAGTTTTATACTGACTGCTCATAAATGATCTCTGTGTCCAGTTGGTGTCGAAGAAGCTCGGCTTCGACACTCGCACCACCATCCTGGGCCACGTGCAGCGAGGTGGAACCCCCTCCGCCTTCGACAGGATCCTGGTAAGAACTCTTGTTCCATCTCTTCTCAGCAATGTAAATATTAAACACATAATTTATCAGCCTCTCTGAGCCAAGGTTATTATAGTTTTAAACTTTTCATAGTTTTTATTTTTATTCAGTTTTTCAGTTTGCTTTTTTATTTAGTTAGTTCAACAAGTGATTAAAGAGACCCAGAGGAGTTTGTATTTGGTTATAAAAGAGTCTCATATTAATGTGGATGAATCTACATTACCACTTGTTAACGGGTCCATTTTTGATAAATATATCGTTTTGTCTTTATAGTTATTTTGATATTATTATTTAGTGGTCGACTCGCCCAGCATTTCCTAGTTTTGGTTTCCCGGACGCTGCCCGGTGGGTCATGGGAATAACGCCGCCGGATCTCTAGTTGGCATCGTTTATGGTCGGAACTACGACGGTGTCTGATCATCTTCGAACCTCCAACTTTCATTCTTGATCAATGAAAACATTCTTGTCAAAACATTTGCCGCTTTTGTCCGTCTTGCGCCGGTCCAAAAATTGTGTGCGTGAATTGTGCGTGGAGGCTCATGGGAAATGTAGTGTGAAAACACTTCGCTTTCCGAAACTCCTCGTAGTCCCTATAAACAGTTTTAGTTTAGTTTTTATTTTTCAAGAATTGACCTGTTTTTATTTAGTCTTTGTCTTAGTTTTTCAGGTTTTAGGAGAAAGACTCTGTCAGACTTCTGAAGATGAACTTCCACATTTGTGGGATTTTTCCTTTTTAGTTGCATCCCATAAATGTTTTCATCAGTCCTCCTCATGTTACATTCACTGCAAAAATCAAATATCTTACCAAGAATATTTGTCTTATTTCTAGTCAAAACAAATCAAAAAAGTAAAGTAAAAGTAGCTTGTTTTTAGACACTTTTTACTTCTTTCAAGCATATTTTAAATGGAAATAAGTAGAAAAATCTGACAGTGGAGCAAGTTTTTCTTCCTTATTACCAGCACAAAAAAACTTCCTTTCACTGGCAGATTTTTCTACTTATTTCAAGTGAGAATGTGTTTGAAACAAGTGAAAATTATCTAAAAACAAGTAAATTTTTAGGTGATTAGTCAATATGTAAGTGAAAAGAGTTTAGTTTTGACTAGAAATTAGACATTTTGACAAGAAATAAGATAAATATTCTTGGAAAGATTTTGCAGTGTTGACTCTTTTCTATATGTGGGTCGAACTCCAAGTCGTCCCATATTGAGCTGTGGCGTTTTCTTCCTGCAGCTTTAGACATCAACAAGAAAACTACAACTAAGCTGCTGTTATCTGACATTCAGTTTAGTTTTAGTTTCAGTTTACTAAATTGTTTTTTCACTGCTAGTTATAGTTGTAGTCTTAGTTTTAGTTGACTATAATTTGTGCTGACCCCAGGCCAGCAGGATGGGCGTGGAGGCTGTGATGGCTCTGCTGGAGGCCACGCCAGAAACTCCCGCGTGTGTGGTCAGCCTGTCTGGTAACATGGCAGTGAGGCTGCCGCTCATGGAGTGTGTCCAAGTGGTGAGTCACATATCGTCCACACACACTGCACACAAATCAATACAAAAGTGAATGAAGTGAGTGCTGTGCAGCTGTTTGTTTGTTCAATCTTCTTTCTATTTTTCTTGTCATCTTCCTCAACATCAGACTAAAGACGTCACCGTCGCCATGGGTGAAGGGAGATATGAGGAAGCCGTGAAGCTCAGGGGAAAGTGAGGCATTCGCTTTTGTGTTTTACATTTAAAATCCGAAATTGAGCGGCCGATCTGTACATTTCTGCTCATGTTTGACAACAGGAGCTTTGAGAACAACTGGAACACTTACAAAATGCTGGCTCATGTGCGCCCCCCAGATACAAAGGTCAGGAACTGCAGCTGTAGTGTTTGTTTTTTTTGTTTTTTTTTACATTAACTCACTCTCAGTCTAGAAGTCTCTGTGGAAAATACAATTGTTCTGACAAATGTCTCTTGCCCATGCCAGAGTAATATCAACATTGCCATATTGAATGTGGGAGCTCCGTGCGCCGGGATGAACGCCGCCGTCCGTTCAGCTGTCAGGATCGGCCTCCTCCAGGGCCACCAGATGTTGGCAGTGCATGACGGCTTCGACGGCTTGGCACATGGGCAGGTAAATTCCAGTTACAAACACACACACACAAAATCAGACATGGAGGTTTTCCACAAACATGACAGTTCATCAGCTTCACCCTTGTTAGTGCACGGCAAACACAAAAGAAAGAGTCTGGTACCGTAGAGCTCACGCTGTTGTCTCTGCACAGATTGAGCCCATCGGCTGGTCTGGAGTGGCTGGATGGACTGGAAAAGGAGGTTCTCTGCTGGGAACTAAGAGGTGAGATATTTCAACAGACCTCTTGGTGCACTAATAATGATACATCTTCAATGTTTTAAAGCAGAAGTAAGCGACCCGGTGGTTTTGGCTAACTTCTTGTCAGCCGATGGAGTTAGCAGTCCCCGCCCTCGTCCCTACGTCACCACATTCACGCGCATCCCTTGGCTGCACACACAGAGAGGACCGCCCCTTTATGCCGTTCTCTCTCCTCATTGGATAAAGGTTGTAGGATACAAGGAAAGTTTTCTCCTCGGCTTACAGCAGAGCAGAGTGACTGACAGACCCGTGTTTCGGACCAAACACTCTATATAAGTGATTGCTGTCGGAAGATATAACTATTTAAGACTTATATTAACACAAACATTCCACTTACTTCTGCTTTAAAGGGACAATGAGGAGTTTCTATTTGGTCGTTGTATCGTTTTGTCTCTATCGTTATTTTGTTATTATTAGTGGTGGTGGAAATGCTGGTCGAGCCGACCAGCGTTTCTTTACTTTCGGTTTCGCGGCGAGTCATGAGAATAACGTAGCTGAATCGCCGTTTATGGTCGGAATTACGACGGTATGTGAACCTCTTTGAACCTCTGACTTTAATTATTGATGAATGAAAACATGAGTCCGTCTTGCGCCGGTCAAAGAATTTTACGGTGCGCGTGGAGGCTCATAAATGTAGTGAGAAAACGCTTCGCTTTTCCAAAACTCCTCGTTGTCCCTTTAAAGGGGAACTATACAAGTCCAGTTGTTTTTCCTCTGTTTTGCTAACCCTCCTTTCCGCTATGCATTTGTTGAAAACAAATCCAGTGAGTTAGGCACATGTATGTGTTACCATGTGTATATTTGTGTAGTGTTATCTGTCATAAACAAGAGATTACGGGTTATGGGGCGCGTTTGTGTCACTTTTGTGTCGAAAGTTGCTTATAATATAGGCTAACATGGTGTTTTCTCTTTTTATAAAGATCCCTGCCATCTGAGTGCATGGAAGAGATCAGTCTGTCCATAGCCAAGTTCAACATTCATGCTCTCATCATCATTGGAGGCTTCGAGGTGAGCAGCATTTGCTTTATTGATATCATACCGTCGATGTCTATTTAGTCTTTTTATTTATTTCTTATCCTATTTCATCTATCTTTTTGTGACGTGAAGGGGGCCGACTGTGTATATGACAAATAAACATCTTGAAATCCATGGCGTAAGCACAGGTAAACGATTGTGGAAGTCGATTTCACTCATTTCGTCCCTTCATGTCTTCATCAGGCCTTTATCGGAGGTCTGGAGATGGTGCAGGCTAGGGAGAAGTATGAGGAAGTGTGCATTCCCATCGTCGTTATTCCTGCTACGGTCTCCAACAATGTCCCTGGCTCTGACTTCAGTGTCGGCGCTGACACCGCCCTCAACACCATCACCATGGTAAAACTCTTTTGGTGCACAAAATACAGTCTAACTAAACTAACCCTTACAAGTCTGTCTCAGTATGGTGTATTATTTTTCTCTCTTCCTTCTTTTGCAGACATGCGACAGGATCAAACAATCTGCTGCTGGCACCAAGAGGAGAGTGTTCATCGTTGAGACCATGGGAGGATACTGCGGTTACCTGGCAACCATGGCCGGCTTGGCTTCTGGAGCCGATGCTGCCTACATCTATGAGGATCATTTCAACATTCATGACCTTGAGGTCTGAGCTCATGATTGTGTAAAACGACAGAAAGGCTGAGTGGTGATGTTCAGAAGTGGTTCTCAATCTTTTCAGGGCACTGGACTCCCATTACCCCCCCACCACCACTACCCAGGCATGAGTTGGGGGGCAAAACAAGTCTCAAACCAATTTGACAGACATAAAAAAATAGGCTTTTTAATTGCATCATTGCATATTTGTTAATGATTCTGAAGGCAAATATGCAATCATGAGAGTCGCTGTACACTGAACATTGCACATTGCTGTTAAGTGAGTTTAGTGAGCAGTGAGTTTCAAATTTTGAAAAGAACACAGGAAGTGTTGAGTTTGTGTTTAAAAAGATAAATGGGGGTGAATCGAAAAACCATTAAAATATGACCAATTTCCCATTAAAACATATGGGATTGGGAAAAATGCCTTAGTTTAGCTTGGCTTAGTGGCTCCGGTCACTATTTTAGTAAAATGATAAATGTCTGTAAAGATCACTCAACCAAATGATAGGTTATAGTCTTAAAAGGATAGTTCAACATTTTGACAAATTGGCCCATTGCCAGTAGGTTTGTTACCTTTAATTGTCGGTGCAAGCTATTTTTAGAACGGCGGAGCAGAGCCGTGAGCTGCTCAGAGCTGCACTACGGAGGCTCATGGGATTTCTTGGTTTCCCTCATCAAACTCATCAAATACACAATCCAACAACTCCACAACGCTCTGGTGGACAAGTTGTGACCTGCACATTCACCACGCTATGAGATAATAACACAATGTTACCAGACAGAGTTGTTTTAGAGGTAAATACAGAGACTGCTTGATGAAAAACTGCCCAACAGAAATGCGCATCAGCGGTTTTGCATGAATTTCCCTCTAAAACAACTCTGTCTGGTAACGTTCTGTTATTATCTCATAGCGTGGTGAATGTGCAGGTCACAACTTGTCCACCAGAGTGTTGTGGAGTTGTTGGATTGTGTATTTGATGAGTTTGATGAGGGAAACCAAGAAATCCCATGAGCCTCCGTAGCGTAGCTCTGAGCAGCTCACGGCTCTGCTCCGCCGTTCTAAAAATAGCTTGCACCGACAAGGTAACGAACCTACTGCTATGACTGTAGGGATTATGGCAAAGGGCCATAAGGTAAATGCAGAGACTGCTTGTTGAAAAACTGTCCCTGAAGGCAACACGCATCAGGTTTTGCATGAATTTACCTCTAAAACGACTCTGTAGCGTACAGTAACCGATCACCGAGGGGTGAGTGTTTGGATCTGATGAGCTGGTTTGTCTACAGATGAATGTGGAACATCTGGTGGAGAAGATGAAGACCACGGTGAAGAGAGGACTGATTCTGAGGTTTGAACCTTTTAATTTCAACTTTTCACTCTGCAGCTCACTGTTACTCAGTATTTGATCCAATATTCCCCTTCCTCTGTTTCCAGAAATGAGAGATGCAACGCAAACTACACCACAGATTTTATCTTCAACCTGTACTCAGAGGAGGGCAAGGGTGTGTTTGACTGCAGGAAGAACGTACTTGGACACATGCAGCAGGTGTGTGCAGATCTTCTGTTTGTTGTGCTGCTGCAGAGTCCTTACTGTACTTACCACTGAACCGATTTCCATAAATGTGTTGGTCATTAGGGAGGAACACCCAGTCCTTTTGACAGGAACTTTGGAACCAAGATGGGCATCAAGTCTGTGCTGTGGTTGACTGACAAGCTGAAGGATTGCTACAGACACGGTGCGTTACACATGAACTCACTAAAAAACACAACATGTACTTGTATACTTGTTTTGGTGTATGCTTCTGGCCTCCTGTGATTCCCCCTGACCTGATGGAAAGTTTTTATTGTTTGTTTCAAACCTCCAGGTCGCATATTTGCCAACTCTCCAGATACAGCCTGTGTGCTGGGAATGAAGAAGAGAGCCTTGGTCTTCACATCTCTTGAGGAACTTAAATCAGAGACCGACTTTGAGTAAGTCTTCATTTCTGTCTTTTTCTTGTTACTTATTCTCAAGTGTACACAAAAAGATGAAAACATGAATAATATTTCTCTTACAGTTGTAGATCTGGTATGGTGGTGCTTCATGTGCACATATATATTATTAGTATCAGAACCTTTATTCAGAATACACAATCAACATATCAGGTGGCTATTTAGAGAAAAGTGAAAGTAACAGAAGATCACATTGGAAACAAATTAACGATCAACAAGATGAGTCAGTTAGAAACAGGAGCAGTTGGAGGTAAAATAAGATAAGATTAGAGATTTAAATTGGCCTAATGATAAAAGATGAGGTAAGTTTTAGATCGTTATGCGTAGTGTTCAAAGTTGTATGTGCACATTATAAAAAAATTGTTTTCCAAGTTCAGTGAAAACAACTGGGACCTGCAATGTAATCCAGTCCTTCGAGCGTGTTTGATAAGAGCTTGTATTAAACGACACCAAAGAAGAGGGTAAAGGACTTTAAAGGGATATTCCGGCGTAAATTTAACCCATGGTCTAACGCACCGTCAGACCGTGTAGTACCCCCACTGGAGAGATCAAGTTTGCCGACTTCTCAAAACACTGCTGACTTTGTAGCCACGAGCCAACCACCATCAAAAAAGCCGCGAATATACACAAAAAACGCTCAGAAAAAGACCAAACTTCATAGACAGTTCAAAAAGGGTCCCAGCACATAATATGAGCCATCAAACACCCGCTAGCTTTGCCTGGTTTCTATTGAAAAGAGAGTCAGGGCTTCCACATTAGGAAGCGGCTGGAGGTCTTTTCGTCTGTTTTCAATAGAAACCAGGCAAAGCTAGCAGGTGTTCGATGCCTCTTATTATGTGCTGGGACCTTGTTTGTACTGTTGATGAAGTTTGATGCTGTTCTGAGCATTATTTGTGGCGATGAGTGGCTTTTTTGATGGCGGTTGTTTCGTGGCTCCATAGACAGCAGTGTTTTGCTATCTGGCTGTTTGTGCTGAAGTCGCTAAGTTGGCAAACTCGATCTCTCCAGGGGGGGTTCTACTCTGTCTCATTGGTCTCTGTCTCACATTGGACCATGGGTTAAACTTATGCCAGAATATCCCTTTAAAAATGAATAAGACCCAGCTTCTATCATGCCTTTCAGACAGGCAGACACAGAGGGCATGTTCATTACATGTTAGCTATAAAGCTCTAGGCTGCTTACTCTGAATCCACAGTCTAGAATATTTTCATTTTTGCTCTTGTCGTTTCACACCGATGTGCTATTTTTCCCTGCAGGCATCGTATTCCAAAGGTACAGTGGTGGTTGAGGCTGGTACCCATCCTGAAAATCCTGGCCAAGTACAAGACAGCCCTGGACACCTCCGAGAAGGCTGCAATGGAACACGTCATCAAGAAGAGAGGCTTAGTTCACCAGTAGCCTTTCTATGTGATTATTCTTGCCATCAGGAAACCGACAAACCCCTGTCTCTGAAAAGTGCAATATGAATAAAGACAGTAATCACAACAACAATAAACACTCAGAACTCACACAGGTGTTTGTATTTGCTGTGTTATTGTGCTGCTCTCCCATCACAGAAGCTCTTTTCCCATCAAAATTGTGGTTTTGGTTCATCTTCTGCACTCTCACTCACATTTTTCATCTGAAATTACCAAACTAAAATGAAAAACCGCTATGCCTTTCTTTCTTATCCTGCTTTGTATGATTTCCAAGCCAAACTAAGACCCAAGAAAATATAACATTAGTCTGTCTACGATACCAATTTTAAAGGAGAAATCAGGATTCACATCGCATCCTTTGTTTGTCCTCCACAGGTCTGATATTTAACAGAATAGTGACGCATATATTTAGTCTACTGAGGTTTTAGAGAAGGGTTTTGTTGTGTGCGTGTGTGTTTGTGTGTGTCCTGAACCCTTCACCATTGATAATAATGATGCCACAACCAGCAGCACCAAATGACTGGTGAACTGTGGACCTGCGCCCTCTAGTGGATACATTCCTCCCAGCCATTATTTACTCAGAAGGATAATTCCATGATGATCTCTTTCCATGAGTTGGCAATCTCTCAGACTTCTCATATGTGAATGGTGTTCTCGTTGATTATCAGGGGGAATGATGTGGAAAAGAATAGACATTAAAAGTCTTGGTAGAAAAAAATAAGAAAGCAAAAGAAAGAATGAACTTGTTACAGTTACAGGGGGGAAACGAATAGATAGATAGATAGATAGATAGATAGATAGATAGATAGATAGATAGATAGATAGATAGATAGACTTTACAGGACGTTCATTTAAAAAGAGACAAACACGCTCAACTCAACTTTATTTATAAAGCACTTTAAAAATAACCACAGCTGGAACAAAGTACTATACATAAATAAGAATAGAACGTAAGAGATAAAACATAAAAACAATATAAAAACAATAAAACAATAACAATGTTAAAACAATAAAAACAATATATCACTAAAACAAGACCAGAGTTTCATGTTGGGTTGAAAGCCAAGGAATAAAAATGGGGTTGTTTTAAAAATGGACAGTCAGATGGCTTGTCTGATGTGCTCACATATTATAATATATTTTTATTTTGTATTATTAGATTTATTTTTTATGCATTTTTTTCTTTTTCTTTTTCTTTTATATTTCTTTATTTTCTTTTTTGAAAGCAACGATTACGGTAATCAGTAGTTAAATACCGATAGGTGGCGGTCACGGGTCATTCCCACCGGATGCTAACTTCCGTGAAAAACCAACGAAGAGGAAGAGGCCCATTTATGGTGTGAGTAAAACCGGATGTGCTCTCTGATTGGTCAGCGAGCGCCGTTCAAAAACAGTGCGCGAGCATTTTTCCACGATAGCTGCCGATTTGAATGTTTTTTAATCCAATCTCACTTTACTGACGTTCATCAGCAGGCGAAAACTTATTTAAAAGTATGTTAAATCTAGATTTTACCAGCTCGACATAAAGACTTTACTACTACGGTAAGTCACGTTATTCTTTTTTTAGAAAATGTTGTCGTTAGTTAGTTGAGCAGTGACATGTTGTGGCGCTAACGTTAGCTAACGGCTAACCTATGCGGCTAACTAACTGGACTCGGCTGGAAGAGGAAGAAACAGAAGCTTGAAACTAAAATAAGATAAAAACATTTAACTACTAACTAATGTGTTTCTTCTACAGCTGCCGACATGAAGTGTCTGAAGGTGGAAGAGTACATAAAGCGGACTGCGTCTGTGGAAGAGACCAAGTGTTTACTACAAGAACTAGAGGTTAGCACAACGTTCATACTGAACTATACTAGATTATTACAGGTAAACAGTGAAAGTATAGGAGGTTACCATCAGGTTACCATAGTATTACCTGTCTAAAAAAACCTGGCCGTGATTAAGAAGTAGCTCAAAAAGGCACATATCATAACTTCCAAACAATACAAATGCAGCAAATATTTGGGTCGTTTAAAAAAACAAGATGAGGAAAGACCTTTAACAGATTGTAAAATCTATTTTTCGGGTTTTTCTTTAAATCTCCTCACCCATAATTATATATATTTTTTATTGATCATAGCTATTTCTTATTGCTTTTATTGGTTCTTCTTTTCTTTCAAGTTTTCTTCAGTGTCTATGTAATATGTAGCCTACTTGTTGCAAACTTCAAATCATAAAAGGTGTGCTTAAAAAAATAAGAGTAATATGATTATTATTATTATTGTTATTATTATTAGCATTATATGGTAAGCATTGTTATTATGAGGGAAAATGTTGGTTTTAATCTGTTTAATCACCTCAGAAAAGAGCTGCTACTCTGAGCTGCAGCTGATCGTCGTAAGTCACCGGTCTGTCTTTCTATCTAGACACTTGTATTTATGTACTTTGAACTGTTTCTTTACCTGTAAATATCATTGGCTTTTATGGTTCAGTCATTCCAACAGTGGGTGTCAAACTCTTCAGACCTCTGTTGTTTCTTATTCCTCACCAGAGGGTGACGTTTTTTGCTTCCACAGTTATAAGAATTACAATTTAGTATTTTACTTTTAACCTCATCTAACAGTTGCGATTCAGATTAACTTTATTGTCCTCAGGAGGAAATTTGACTCGAGCCAAATTTCATTATTATTATTTTCACTGGATTCCTACTGCACTGAATCTTTCAGGATAAAAGCATCTGCTGCCAAATGACTGACTGTAATGTGGTTTTACGTTTTTGCAGGATTATGTGCAGAGTCGTCCGGGCCTTCAGGGTCGCACGCTGTGTGACAGAGTCATCCGAGCCTGTAACCATCAGCTGGGAGTTGGGTCTCTTCCCTCCGACCATGTCACTCAGCTGGTAAAGCTGGTGGAGCTTTCCCTTCGTGGGTATGACGTTTCTGCGGCGCTCGTTCCTCAGAGCAGTCCGATGTACATGGAGAAGATCCTTTTCCACATCGTCAAGAAGCTGAGCTCCCTGGAAGCTCACAGTCCGTGCAGCTATTTGGCCGGGTTACTTTACAGCAGGCTTACTGCAGCACAACAGGTATGACTCACTTTTGACATACACACTGCATAATTGCTTGATTACTGTCAGTATTAAGTTTACATGGACACAAATAATCGGAATTACAGTATCTCAAAAAAGTACACCCCTCACATTTCAGCAGCCATTTTATTATATCTTCTCATGGGACAATACTATAGAAATGAAACTTGGATATACTTAAGAGTCGTCCGTGTACAGCTTATATAGCAGTAGAGATCTGCTATCTACTGAGAATTACTCAACGCATAGCCATGATTGTCTAAATAGCTGGCAACTAGGGTTGCAAAGGGGCGGGAAATTTCCGGTAAATTTCCAGAAACTTTCCGGAAACTTTCCATGGGAAGTTAAGCTGGGGAATTTTGGAAATATTCCCCCAACCCCCCCCCCTCCAAAAAAAAAATCCCTTTCAAAATGTTAAAGGGACAACGAGGAGTTTTTATTTGGTTATAAAAAAAGTCTCATATTAATGTGGATGAACTACATTACTATTATTATTATTATTTAGTGGTCGGCTCACCCAGCATTTCCTAGTTTCGGTTTTGCGGATGCTGCCCTGTGGGTCATGGGAATAACGCCGCCGAATCGCGGTTTATGGTCGAAACTACGACGGTATCTGATCATCTTCCAACCTCCGACTTTCATTCTTGATCAATGAAAACATTTTTGGCAAATGTTTTCGCTGTTTTCATCTTACGCCGGTCCAATTATTTCACAGTGCGCATGGAGGCTCATGGGAAATGTAGTGTGAAAACCCTTCACTTTCAAAAACTTCTCGTTGTCCCTTTAAATTAAAGGAGCCCCCCTCTTGTGCTTTGGGTTCAACAGTGTGGCCTTCAGGGTTCAAGAAATCATCTGTGCATGTGATGGAGGAATGCACAGTGCATGTAGGGGGCGTGGCCTCAATAGCCCTGCAGTAAGAAGTGTGCTGTGTGCATGTGATGGAGGAATAGCATATAGTGCACTTGCATTAAATCTGGTTGTTTTAGCCAAGATTATGCTACAATATATTTTCTCCAACTATATTTAAGTTCCCAACCTTCAATTTTGTAAATTTCTGATTTATTCCCGTTAATTCCCATATATTCCCGTTAATTCCCATGGAAAGTTTCCAACTTTGAAAATTCCCGGAATTTTGCAACCCTACTGGCAACACAAGTGGGTACACCCCTATACCTACCTTGATACCTATACAAGTCATTTAAACATGTAAAGCCACTTGTACTATCCCTCATGTCCATGTTTTTGGACCATACAAACTTGTGTGTCCTGGATTAGAGCTATTAAATTCAGTTCTATGGGTACAATTTTCTCATACTGACCACTGGATGTTCAACGTGGCCCCTCATGGTAAAGAAGTCTCTGAGAATCTGAGAAATAGACGTGTTGTTCTCTACGAAGACGGCCTAGGTTATAAGAAGATTGGTAACACATGGAACAGGCCAAAGAAGTTGAGTCCTTGTGCTCTGATGTACATGCACGTTTTAATCACTTTTATTTTGCATTCATGTTAACGGTGAAGTTGGAATTTCCAATCAGAGTGATTAAAATCAGATTGTAGAAAAAATGCAGATGTAAACATGGCTGCTGTCTGGTTCACAGGCTGAGGACTACGATGTCCTTCTGCGGAGCTGCTTCTCTGTGCTCTGGACGGGAGTGTCTGCCGCCAAAGACAAGAAACTTCTGAGCCCCCGGGTCAAATTCAGCTGCCAGATGCAAGCGCTGAGCTTCCTCCTCCTGTTGGACACAGAAAACACGACTCCCTCCGTCTCCAAAGCTCTGATTTACACAGAAGATGCCGTCACTGACTTTGAGAGCGGCTGTGGAAGTGTAACCAACGAGGATGCTTCCTTTCTTCTCCAGGAAGTGCGCTTGCTTTTCAGCAGAATCTGCAAGGAAGGGGGTGGCGACGGGTCAGAGCAGCGTGATAAGAACTTGAGTGTATTTGTAATTTCTGAGATGCTTCTTATTGTGATGAAGCTGCTGTGTAAGGCCGGGCACTACGACCCGGCCTCCACCTTCCTGAGTGAAACTGAGAGCAAGCTCAGGGAGCGGTCCGAGCATCCGTGTGCAGCTCTGTCGCTAGCAAGGTGTGGAGTAAAAGTTCACGCAGCGCTGAAGGCCAGCGGGGAGGAGAGCGCTCAGGCTTTGACGGAGAGCGCCAGAGCGCTGAGGGCTCTGCCCGACGACCTGAGGGACCGGGAGGCGCACGCCGTCCTGGAGGGATGCTCGCTGGTGGCGTGGTCGGTGGAGAACGGACACAACAAGGGGTTAACTGCTCCGGTCCTCTTGGCCTGGTTCTCTTTCCTGGAGGAGCATCAGGAGCTGATTTTAAAAACACTAAAGAAGGTGAGTGGAGGAAACTTTTGTGTGTGTGTGCATAGTACGTTCATGTGCGTTAGGGCTGTGTTTAAAAATCTAATTTCCAATTCATATCGATCTTCATTTGAAAAATCCAATATCGAATGAATGAAAGAAATTGTTTATTCCTGTCACACAACACCAATATCAAAATCAACCATTTTGCATGAACAATTTAGCCTGCACATATTATACACAATTGCAACTATACATTTCACACACACACACAAAAAAAAGAAAATATCACACAGTGACCGAAAAGGGAATAGGTTGAAGCCCAAGGTTTATATTTGTCTATCCTTTACACTCTATGGAATTAGATTACCTAGAATATCAGCAGTACAAAATAATAAGATGAAAGTAGTCATTACTGTATTTTATTATAATTTTTTTTTTTTATTTTACCTTTCAAGGCTTTCTTAAAACTCAACAAAGAACTACATGTCTTCAACTCATCACTGAGCTTATTCCACATTTTAACTCCCAAGACTTTGTATTTTTTATTAGTTCTCACTTTACACATTTCGAAATTCTTAGATTATAGTTTCCTTTTCTTAATTTAAATAACTGAAGAATACAGACTGGATCTTTTAAAGCAGAAGTAAGTGATATATTTGTGTTAATATAAGTCTTAAATAGTTATATCTTCCGACAGCAATCACTTACATAGAGTGTTTGGACTGAAACACGGGTCTCTCAGTCCCTCTGCTCTGCTCTGAGCCGAGGAGAAAACATTTATCGTATCCTACAGTTTTTATCCAATGAGGAGAGAGAACGGCATGCAGGGCTGTGTGTGCAGCCAAGGGTCGCCGTGAATGTGGTGACGTAGGGACGAGGACTGTTATGGTGCGTTCAAGGAAACTCGTAACTCGTGTTTTACCGACCTGTGAAGTCGTACCAGTTCAATCTGGTACGAGTTCACCGGTTGGAAGTTACGAGTGGCCGTTATAGTGACTTTCACAGGTAAAACAGGTCGGAAAAACACGAGTGGGTTGCCTGAAACGCTACAAAGTCGTAAGTTGTGACTTGAAGCTGTAATTTACGGTTTCAAAAGCCTGCCTGGAACGCAGCATTAGCCAAAACGACCGGATCGCTTACTTCTGCTTTAATGTAACCTTTGCACTGTTATGTCTGTAGTGAGTCTTGTTAAATTAATTTGCATCAATCTAACTGCTTTTTTGTCAATTTAATGTAAACATGATTATTTTTAATAATACACCAGGTTAGAGACCAGGTTCCATCTTTGTACAATTTGCAAAATTAGTTTTGTGAAAATCTCTTTCATAAACAAGCAAATTGGTATTAAAACTGAAATATCTCTAAATTAATCAAATCAGTTCAGTAAATCAGTAGCGATACCAGATCCCTGCACATATAATATCCCAATGATGATGTGTGGCTTCTTGTCTCTATAGAGTTCAACAACATGTCCCGCTGAAGGCAGCAGACTGCAACAGACTCTCTGTTTCAGTTTCTACCAGGGCTTTGTGTTTGCGTATGAGAGCATGCTGGCATCACAGGTGAGGAAACATCTGTAACATCTGCTGATGATGATGCTAAACTGACAGATGTGACACGTTTCCACTGCTCTAAATGTTTCTCAGTCTCATGGTGTCGCTGTGATTTGTGGTTTGTGGTGTTTAGCTGGAGAACAGCGACGCCCTGGACAGAGTGCTGCTGTTCTGCCAGGCCTCAGCTGGACAGATGATGACTGAGCTGCACAAACTGCCCAGTGAAAGTCTCCTCATCAAAGCAGGTGATTAAATTCATTTTAATTTGTACAAAGACATTTTACTATTGTATTGTATTGTATTGTATTGTATTTTAAATAATAATTCTCCTTCATTTTTGCTGTTTCAAACTCAAATTAAACATAAACATAAGTAAGAATCCCTCTACCTTCAAAATATAATAAATAATAAATAATAATCAACCTCCCTTTTGTTCTATTAAACTCTTATAACATTCCTAACATATAAAGCTCAGTTCCCAAGACTCCAGACTAGTGCAGTGGCCCGTAACTTAAAATTGTAGGAGCGCAAGCAGAACATTTAAGGGTGCACACTGTAAATCGACTTGCAAAGCAAATATCCTTTTAATTCTTGATCCTTACACATAGTGGCCTGACATCTGTAATGACAGATTCCTGATTCTTTGAGTTGCCCCTTCTACATTTGCCCAGTGTTTACTGGTTGCATATGCACAAGTAGATGAAATAATTTACTTGCCCTCCTGACTCCAATATTTACTGGATGTGTGTGCCGTGGCCTTGGCAGCATGAGTCTTCACAGAGTTTTGCCACAGGTTATTATCTAGTTGTGGTGCGCACATACCATTTTAGTCCTGGGGTTATTATGAAATGACTTTGAATATTTACTTATCACCCTGGGAATAAGATGTTTCCACCTTCCCCACTGGTTGGGAATCACTGCTTTACTTTTATTAATGCAAGTGTTTCCGACTGCTCCCTCAGATATAGACATGAATATGTTGTAATGTTACTATAACCTTTTCCCTTTCTCTGTGTTGACTGTGTGTCTTGTAGTCGTTGCTGTGAGCAACTTGTCCTGTGGGTTGTACAACCGCCGTCTCTATGACCAGGCCTTCACCCTGGTTGAGATCGTCTGCAAGGATCTGTGCAAGAAATGTCCGGCTTCGCTCTCTGTTGATAGAGTAAGAGCTTCAGTATTTGTCTAGGGTTAGGGTTAGGGTTAGGGTTAGACTAAAAACAAACCTGGAGGATCGTAGTGGAAATGAACTTCACGTCTTGTTTCTGTCGTCCTCTCCCAGCTGAACAGACCCTTCACGCTGGCGGTGCAGACGTCTCGCCGTGCAGGACAACTGTCCCGGGCGCTGGACTGGGTGATTCTGTGGCTGAAAGCTTTGGGGGACAAAATGTCTACACATCTGTCCGAACCAGTGTCTCTGTGGGTGAAGACAAAGACCGATGCAGCGCGTAACGCTGAGGACGACATCCGACTCAGGTACAGACAAAAAAAACTACTGAGGTCTCACAATAAATCTGCCTGGATGTCTTTATATCATGTTGGCTGTGTCGCTGAGGTTCTTTTGAGGAGTTTTTGTTTTTATTTAACTCTCTGAAGTCGACGTGGGTTATGCTCTTCTTCATCGAGAATATCTCCAGAATGCCAAACGGTAGTGACGTAAAAATATAAATGCGGCTCTGGAAAAAATTAAGAGACCACTCTCAAAATGATCAGTTTCTCTGGTTTTACTATTTATAGCTATGTGTTTGGGTAAAATTAACACTTTTATTTCATTCTATAAACTACTGACACCAAATTGGAAATAAAAATATTGTCATTTAGAGCATTTATCTGATCCGCTAAGTAGAGTGAGATGTGCTTGTGTTGGAGTTCAACACTGGAATCAATGGTTGCCATACATGTAGAGAAGCTGATTTATTAAGAACATTTTGGAGTAGTGGTCTCTTTATATTTTTCCAGAGCTGTTGAAAACGGGACATTTTCAGCCTTTCAAACGAGACCTCTGCTGTGTCCGTAGCTCGCCCAGAAGCTGAGTAATCCAGTCTTAAAATCAAGGGTTCAATAGGAAACGTGTGATGGGCCAAAGAGAGTTAATTTACATCAAGATGGTTGATGCTCTGTTGCCTCGTATGGGCGCGATTATCTGAAAATCAATGTAATAAATATTGTGTAGATTTCTATTTACGCTTTTTATGCAAGCTAAGACCAAGACATGGGATCATATCACATGGAAGGAGACAGTTTGTTCGCTGCAGGAATCATGACAAAAAAGCCTGTGCAGCCAATGGAAATGTCAGACCTGTGATGTGCTTCATTGCAGACGCACACTGTTTTCATGCCAGGCCAATGGAGCATAATATATTTTGTATTAAAGTTAGAGCCCTTATTCTTTTTTCCCCTAATCCCCAATACCTCAAAGAACAGTTATATAGTGTCTAAAAAGAAGTTTAAATTTTCTCTGTTTCAAATATTTATTTTCCTTTCTTTTTCTGATCATATAGCTTTTTCTACATTCATATGACACCACTACAGTGTTAATATTCTGAAAACCCAGGTTGTCCTGAAAAAAGAGGATGTTAAAACTTGATTGTGCATCACAGGGCTGAGGTTTTACAAGGATTAATACACAAAGAGACAGAAACAGAAGAAAATAACCATGGACTCTGAATGAAGGGTTAAACATAAAACTGTGTTGTCGCCCTGGAACAGAACTCTGCGTGACGGTTTTGGCCCCGACGTTCCCGACGAAGCCGTGATGCTCCGTCTCCTGGAGGAAGAGCTGCACGCCTACAAGGAGGTGGCCGGAGACACGGCTCAGGAGCGTTACAACACACTCTGCGACCTGTTGGACATCTGCCACGAGGAAAGCTCACACACTCACCGACGAGCCGTCTACCTCTGCGAAATGGCCCAAGTTGTGTGTTTCCAGGATTTCAGTGAACAGACCGACTGGTAAATAAACTTTTTGTCGTCTCCGTTGTGAATATCCAATCTGATGTGTTGGTTCATATGCAAACATGTGAGAAACAAATGAAAAATAGAGTGAGCAAGAGGAAAAAACTCAGTTAAACCATAGTTTTGTTGGGTATTCATTATGTTTCTCTGTAACTTTACAGCTCAGCCGTTGATTTTACCCATGAGGCTTTGCGGCTACTGGAAGAAGAAGCAGAGACGGCGGACAACGCTCACAGACTGAAGGATGACAAGGCTCATGCTTTACTGTGGCTCTACATCTGCACTCTAGAGAAGAACCTGCAAGAGGTGAGTTTCCTCTCAGTCCAAAGTCATGTCAACAAATGTCATTTTTTTCCTCAGCCTATTAAGTAGTTTAATATTTGGAGTTGAAGTCCAAAGTGGGTGATGTACTGATAAATAATAAACACCACTGTTTGTTTATCTTTGTGTCCAGGGCATTGAGAAGGACAAAAAGCTGCGAGAGCTGCGTGAACAGACTCGACGTGTGTCCAACCCCATAGGAACCAATGACTTTGATTATGAAGACAAGCAGAAGACACAGGACAACATCCAGGTCTACGAAGGCCTGCACTTCAACCTGGCTGCAGAGAACAGTAGGAGACACTTCTCTCATGTTATCCTTTATTATGATATATCTATTGTAACTGCTCATTACTTGCTGGCTCTGTGTTTAATGATAAAACATTATTTCATCTTTTCTTTTCTTTTCTTTTACTCATTTATGCAATATAATGGAGAGCTTTAGGGACAGGATAACAATTAGGACACAACAAAGGAGACAGAGACTCTAATAACAGAAATAAATAAAGTGAAATAAAACAAAATAGAATAAAAAATATAAGATTAATAATATAGATTGTATTCAAAACGTATAAAGGGGCTCCTCACTGTGATAGTATAACCATGGCAGGACTCCACCTTATAATGAATATATCTTGTTGAAGTCTCAGACAGTGTGTTATTTATTCTATTTGATATATTTCCTTTATTTTCTCAGTCCACATATTGTATGTTGAAGGGTCAGGCTTTAACCATCTTACTGTATACATTTAATTGCCGTTGTTGGTAGTAGTATCTGTAGAAGATATTTTCTTTTTCCTTCAATGCCCTTTGGTGACAGACCTAGTAGAACCAGCACTGGGTCCGTTGTAATATTTGTACACTTACATCAAACATTTCTTCCCAGAATGTTTTCAGTTTCGGGGCAAAACCAAAAAATATGTGGGTCTGGTTGCCAATGTGTGGACCACAGTTTCTCCAGGTGTCCGAAAAAAAACCTCACGATTACCTTCCATTCATTATTTTATCTATTTTTAAGAGTTGTGCAAACCTTTGGAGCGAGCCCTGGACGAGTGGTCTGCTCTCCTGAAGACTCAGACTCTGCCCTCGGTCAGGAACCACAAACAGACCTGCAGCTCCATCTCTCTGGCTGCAGCTCTCTTCAGACTCATGGGGAAGGTAAGAAGAGAAGAAGATGAAGGCAAACACGATTCTAGCTGATCTCTTTTGCTTCTAAAATTAATTCAAAACCTCCGTATTTGCTGGTGCAGCCTCTGAAGGCGTTGGAAGCTTACCAACTCGCTGTCGGACTTTCACGTCTCCTCGCTGACGCCCACGGTTGTGCCAGCGCCCTCTGTCAGACAGCCAGCCTCCTTCTGGAGCTCGGCGCCCCTGATCTGGCTTTGGTAAGGATTTTTCATTTCATCTGCCATATTTTTGTTGATTATTCGAGTAATTGTTCTTTAATTGTTCCTGTGTTTTAGGTCCAGTTAGAACAAGCAGAAGAACATCTTGCTGCAGATTCCACCAGTGACGGACCGTCTTCCCTCTCCATGCTCGCTGTGCTGTTGAAGGCTCAGTACTGTTACAGCACAGGACAGGTACGTCACCTTGTCTCAGATACCTTTTTTTAAAATGTATTTTATTACGGATTCCCATTAACTGATGTCGTAGCATTCATCTGATCTTCCTGGGATCCCCATTAAATATATACAATATACATATAAAAGAAATTAATCCAATGTAACAAAACAAACAAAAAATCACACAAAACAATGAAAGAAATTACATTAACAGGAAGCTACTAAAACAGTTCCCTTCCAATGCTGTTATCAATTTACATTTTTAAATAAAGTTCAATAAAGTCTTCTTTTTAAAGAACGATTTGTTATGCCTGCTACAGCGGAGATATGTAGGTAGGTCATTCCATAATGATACGGCTCTATACTATATACCATTCCTCCTCAATTATTAGCCTGTATTCAATTAAGAACCAGGTCAATTATAATGGCCAGGTTTGTTTACATGGACAAATAAAGGAGGACGACCCATAGAAAAAGGCCAGGACAACTAAAAATCTAAAAAAGTTCCTGAACAATGAGCTTATTGTTGCATATACGGCCACTAATGTGTAAAAATTAACAGAGCAAATAGAAGGAAAACAGGAAATCAGGAGGCCCGATGTTAAAATATGAGGAAATATACTTATAAGACAGAGGTCCTTTATAAATAAAGGCATCTTTGCCTCCAATAAGGGCTTGTTAACTCTGGGATTTTGAGGTAAATAAAGGCCCCGGTCACTATCTGACAAAATAAGGTAACTTTATCACCACTACTGTATATTTTCTGGAACAAGATGATTTCTTCTTTTTCTTCTCCTTCATTAAATCTCTCCTCTCCTCTCTCCTCTGTGGCCGTTGCAGGTGACTCAGGGAGTGTCCTACCTGTGTCTGGTGCTTAAAGAAGTGAATGAGCAGCGTCAGTCGAAGAGCTGGTACCTGCTGCGAGCGCAGGTGCTGCAGACCTGCTGCTCCTTCCTGACTCTGGACACGGCCGCTCTGCCTCAGGCCCAACGCAGCCGCATCACGCAGCACGGTGAGCAGAAGCTCCTGCACCGCTTCATATAATACAGCTCTGGGAAAAAACGAAGAGACCACTTTCACAAATGTTTCTTAAAAAGCATCTCTACATGTATGGGACTCATTTCAGTCCGGTTCTTTTTTTAAATGCCAACACAAACGCAACTCGTTCTACTTAATGAGACACTGATGAGGTGAACCACATCTGATTTCATAGAGAGATTATAAAAAACACATAACATTAAACATTGACATTATCCCACCAAAACTGATTTATAAACTCTTCCTAAGTTAGAATATTTGTGTGTCGTGTTGTTTAGGAAAGAATAAAATAATGTTTTCTTTGCGTTATTATTGTTCAAGGGTTATTTTGACTAGTTTGTGACCTATTTTCTGCCAAGAAACGCTCTAAATGACAATATTCAAATTTCAGTTTACCAATAGTTTATGAAATGAAACAGATGTTCATTTTACTTGAACACAAACCTATAAATAGTAAAAACCAGAGAAACTCATCATTTTGAAGTGGTCTCTTCATTTTTTCCCCCAGAGCTGCTGTCAACTAGCCTCGTAAACCCGCCTCTCCCGGAACTGCATTTCATTTCATTCTGAGGGAGAGTCTGGCCTCATCCCCGCTCCAAGCGTCTCGGGTGGGCGGGAGCTGGGCGGGAGTAGTAGCGTTGACAGACAACCCCATTCAGCCAATCAGCAAGTTGGTGTAGTGACGGGGCTTTGCACCAGTCGGTCCCTGATTGGCCAACGTGCTGTGTCAATCACAGCGGCGACGCTGATTGGCTCGGCCTTCTGAGGGTTTCAGTCCAAACGCTTAGAATGGGGATGAGGCCAGACTCTCCCTCGGAAAGAAATGAAATGCAGTTCCGGGAGAGGCTGGTTTACGAGGCTAGCTGTCAACATGGCTTTTTATTTTAATTTATTAGTAAGTATTTAATCTCATCGTGTGGCCCTGTGTTTGTGTGTTTCAGGTTTCTCCAGTCCGGACACGGCTCTGTATGAGAGTCTGAAGCTTCTCTGCAGCCTGATGGTCACGTTGGTGGGGAAAGGCCTGTACGGGACCAACAGCAGCAGCAGCAGCAGCAGCTCTGACATTCGCTTCGTCGACCAAGGTACACCAACGTCTTACTTGCTTCTTTGGAGAAAAAAAATCTGAAAACCCTTCACTTGCATGTTTTTATATCTCCCTCTGTCGTTTGTCTTCTCCTCTTGCAGGAGGAAACCTGGTGCTGAAGTGGCAGCTGCTCTCAGAGCTGCTGAGCTGCTCGATGAAGATGGTTTCTGTTCGAAGCAGCTGTGGAGCCGTTAACGACGCCAGGCTCCAGTGTCTGGAGGCGCTGAAACTGGCCATCAAGCTGCAGGCGCTCAGCCAGTACGTACACACACACACACACACACACACACACACACACACACACACACACACACACACACACACACACACACACACACACACACACACACACACACGAAAGTCTGAAAAAGACCATTAAAGACATTTATACATGCAAACCAGCAGGTGGCGCCAAACGACTTCTCTCTCTCTCACATACTCGTTAAAGATGTAAAAATAGTGAAGACGAGTAGTGAAAGCTTACTTACAGTAAACAATCTCTAAGCATATTTACAGAATCTGTAGCTTTAACTTTATATGTGCAGTATATAGACAGTGTACTTTTTATTTTACTTACCAATTAAAATACATACCTGCTGAGTTACACTTCATTGTCTAGCAAATGTAGACTTTATGAAGATTTTTGTACAATTTATTATAGACTGTCATTGATTTGCTGTACTTGTGATTTACTGGTTTTTATATTTAAAAGGGTTCAAAAGTGTATTTACAGTTGAATTGTACAGGTGTAACTTTAAACTGCTGTACTAACTGAATTTATTATTTTACCACATGCTCATTCAGTCATTGCTCAACTTAAAATGAACTTAAACTGTCCCAGCATGCAGCTGGATATAAACACTGTACAAGATCAATCTGTGTTTAGTTTTCTTAACAGAGTTTAATCTTTTTCTTTATACCTTTTTGCTTACTCTTTTTACTCTTTACTCACGTTTCTTTTAGATGTGCTGAGCTGCTGGTGGTGAAAGCCGAGCTAGAGCTGATGCAGGGGGAGAGAGAGGAGAGCAGAATCGACTTAGACAAAGTCAGAAACCTGCTGGAGCTCTGCACAGGTCCGTGTCTGTCCATGTGTATTTTAATGCATTTGTATTGTTTTTTGTATGTATTTTGGGCTGTGACACTGAAATTTCCCCCTGAGGGATTAATTAAGTACCTACCTTAAAAACACAGCTAACGATTCACAGAACTGAGAATCAGTGACCTTCAGTGAAGTTGTGTAGCGATGTAACAAATCGCTTCTCTAAATCATTCGTCCCCTCTGCACTCAGACTTTTAAATTCTTCATACGGTTTTTGTTCTATTCTTTATTTCTTAAAAGCTTTATTATAATATAGCTTATATTATTATCCATTCCAAGCTCCATGTTGTGTGTTGTATTGACTATTTATTTATTTATTGTGGGCCATGTAGGCTATATAAACCTGCTGCTCAAAATGAATTGCCCCTTGTGGGATTAATAAAGTTGTTTTGAATTTTGAATTGATGATATGTTCATGTTACTGTTTATTATTCCAAGTCAACTGAATTGTAATTTTCTGTAAATGATGTTAACATTTCTGTTTTGTGTTTGTGTGTTCTTGAAGTTTTCATGCAGATTTCTCAACCCCAGTTTGAAATATTATGTAATCCTAGATTTCATGATTCTTGAGCTTCATAACAGATTTTCTTTTTTGTCTTTTTCAGATTTTTCTGACCAGGTGCAGAAACCAGGGGTGAAAATCAAACCGAGGAAAGGTCGTCCAGCGAAGCAACCCCAGTCTCCTCTCCCCGGCGTGGACGACGACCTTCAGGACTTCCTCAGCACCCGGTGGATCACGTCAGAACCCGTCGTGTCGGACCTGACCAGCTCACCGCCTCTGAAGTCGCGGCCCCAGCGCTGGCTCTCCTCGCTGGCCCACGACGCCGACTGCCTGTGCTCGTGTTGCTCCGAGCCGTGTCTGGGCCGTGCCACCGCTCGCTGGGCCGCCGCGCAGGCCGACCTCGTTCCGCAGCTCGATCCCAACGACGCCAAGGTCGGACTGAAGCTGCAGTGGGCGGCGTTGGCTCGATGTAAGAGCGTCACTGCCAAGCTCGGGGCGAAACTAACAAAGCTCTTCCCTGCCTCTGAGAAACGCTCCTCCTCCTCCTCCTCCTCGCCAACGACGTCTAAACCCTCGCTGATGCAGGACCTGGTCGGCCGCGTTTACCTCTCCATGGCGCTGACCGGGCTGGAACCGCGGTTCAGCAAGGTCTGCGGCGTGTGGAAAGTACTGGAAGCCGGTTTAGCGTTTGTCGATTCCTCTCCATCGCCAGCGTTGAGGCCGGTGAGAGCAGGACTCATGGCGACTAAAGCCGTCGCGTCGCTGATCACCTTGGCTGCCAAACAGGTAGGGCTTGGAACGATATGCTTGTCTCCCGATTCGATTCTTGTACGATTTTTTTTTTTTGGATGCCGATTCGATTTAAAGGTACAATATGTAAGAAATCTAAAGCAACTGGCCGTAAAATCCTCCTAATATGTCACAGAGACTCAGGAATAATGTTCATATAACATGATGAACTCACCAACAACAATAGTACAGCCAGAGTATTCGCATTCAAAATCTTTTTTTGCAGACTGCAAATCATGTTTATGTTTTGAATTTACGTGTTGGCATGTTGCGCCACCTAGCCCTCTCTCCCAGTCACGGCGGCGTCAGTGGCATTTCAGCCTCCGGTCTGCTTCCACTGAGCTGCTGCTACGGCTTTTGAATTTGACTGCAGTAACCGTTTTTGGCCACATTCTTACATATGGCGCCTTTAAATTGCGATTTTCTCGATTTTTAGTCTGCATTTTTAACACCAGTGAAACAGTTGAATGATTATGACTGTCTACAGACTATTCCAGTCACCATATTTCCCCCAAAAATACACATCACATGTAAGTCAGTTTTTAAGATTTATTCAGCAGCAATATATATGTTTACTCTCTTTTCAAAAGGCTGGACTGCATAAAAAATAAAATAGTATAGAAAAAACAGGTTTCTGAAACCTTTCTGACAAAATGAGATCTAGACTGAGGTAAACTGCTACGTTTTAACATTTATCTGCATACAAATACTGTAGGAGCCTATAGATTAACATACTCCATTATAAAGTGAACTTAAACCCTTTTCAAAACCTGGACTCTCTGTATGTAAAAAGATTAACAAAAGCACATTGCACAATATTTTAAAAAAAAAATCGATTTTAAAATCGTCAAAAAAAATATTGCAATACTTGTGAATGTGAATTGATTTTTTTCTCCCACCCCTACAAACAGGGCTGCAACCCGGAGGAGCTCTTCTCCAACGTCTGGACCTGGACCGCACCAAAAGGCGGGAAATCTGAGCAGAAGTCGGCTCCTTCATCGTCTGTGATTAAAAAGTCTAAAGACTCGAGTAAAAACACGGATGTTCCCGACAAAACAAAAGAGCCAAAGAAAGTCAAAGCCGTCAAACCCAAGATTGAAGTGACGAGCTCCTCCAGAGCGAAGAGACCGGTTCCCATGACTCCGGTCACCGTGAAGTCGAAACCCAAAGACCTCGGCTCCTTTGACTTCAACACTGTGGTGCCGACTCTGGCGTTCACTCCTGTTCAGAAGCTGAAGGTTAAAGCTCCGGCGTCGGGACAGAAATCACAGAAGACGGCGTCCAAGCTCGAGTTTCGTGTGTATGAGGAGCTGTCACCGGTTCAAGAGAAAACTCAAGCTGTGCCCGCCGCTCCGAGACGCACGAAGAAATCACGTTTCAAGGTACAAATCTCATCACATACAGGTTTTATTATTTAAAGAGGAATTCTGCAACATCCTCAGAGTCATAGTGCTGGTTTAATAAATGTGAATGGACTTTTACTTTACTAGAAGGAGCACAGTGGCCCCTAACTTAAAGGGATAGTTCAATATTTTGGCAAATTGGCCCATTGCCATAATCCCTATGGTCATAACAGTAGGTTCGTTACCTTTAATTGTCGGTGCAAGCTATTTTTAGAACGGCGGAGCAGAGCCGCGAGCTGCTCAGAGCTACGCTACGGAGGCTCATGGGATTTCTTGGTTTCCCTCATCAAACTCATCAAATACACAATCCAACAACTCCACAACGCTCTGGTGGACAAGTTGTGACCTGCACATTCACCACGCTATGAGATAATAACACAACGTTACCAGACAGAGTTGTTTTAGAGGGAAATTCATGCAAAACCGCTGATGCGCGTTCCTGTCGGGGGAAGTTTTTCAGCAAGCAGACTCTGCATTTCCCTCTAAAACAACTCTGTCTGGTAACGTTGTGTTATTATCTCATAGCGTGGTGAATGTGCAGGTCACAACTTGTCCACCAGAGCGTTTGGAGTTGTTGGATTGTGTATTTGATGAGTTTGAGTTTGATGAGGGAAACCAAGAAATCCCATGAG
This sequence comes from Trachurus japonicus, assembly GCF_045865225.1. Lineage (NCBI taxonomy): Eukaryota > Metazoa > Chordata > Actinopteri > Carangiformes > Carangidae > Trachurus > Trachurus japonicus. The sequence goes on from NC_140911.1 coordinate 2,215,432, forward strand.
CCTCTGTAGCGTAGCTCTGAGCAGCTCGCGGCTCTGCTCCGCCGTTCTAAAAATAGCTTGCACCGACAATTAAAGGTAACAAACCTACTGCTATAACTATAGGGATTATGGCAAATGAACTATCCCTTTAAAATTTTAGGAGTGCAAGCAGAAAGGGCGCACACTGTGAATCAACTTGCAAAGCAAATATTTGCATGTCCTTTATTGTCATTTATGATGGGCTGCCACCTGTAATGACAGATTCCAGATTCTTTAAGATGCCCCTTCTAAGTTTCACCGGTGTTTAAAAGAAACAAAAAATGCACATGGAGGAGTGGAGGATTAGAGACACAGAGGAGGAGAGACCAGACTTGGAGAGTTCATCTTTAAAGAAACATGGCTATGAAATGATATGATATATATTTTTTTTTACGTTTTTTTTAACACAGGTGGAGTTCAGCGATGAGAGCGACTCTGAGTCGGAGACAAAAGAAAAAACACAGGTCGCTAAAAAGCAGCCGAGCACAAGGAGAACTAAAACAACAACAACAACAACAGCCCCGGATCCCCCGGCAGAGAAAGCTCCGCCCAAGACGAGACAGACCAGGGCGAAGAAAACCACGGTTCTGGCCCAGACCACGTCGTCGTCTGAGGACGAGAAGAAACAACCTGCGTCGACGAGACGAGGACGAAGCAGAAAGGAAACGGTGGACGAGGAGCCGGACAAGCTGAGGACGATCGAGGAGGAGGAGCCCAACGACGTCCTGGACATCAGCATCGAGCAGCTCAGGACGTCGGACACCGAGACGGAAGGCAACGCCGCTTCAAGTAAAGATACCGCTGTGGATTTATTCTGTGTGCATGATGGGAACTTTATCATATCTGTGCTTTATTATTTTTCTTAATATTAGGGAGGAGTTTCTTCTGAGGTAGTAAAACTCAAAGTGTATGTTCCAGATTATCAACAACAAGCTAGATAGTCATTTGTAGATTTGAGGCAGTGAAAGTAAAAATACAAACTTTAAAGGAGCTATATGTAAGAGATGTACAGCAGTCATCATACAATCACCCAATATGTCACCAGAGACTAAGGAATTATGTTATGTGTTTTGGCCTGTCAGTAGCAGTTCAGCATCATCCTGGTTGCCAGTTCCCACAGAGCTGCAGCTACAACAAGCATTGTGGATTATTATATGTTAAGTTATTATTATATGTCTGACATTAGCATTGACAACATTAAAATACCTTGCTATGACGACAAAAGCAGAAAACAAAACCAGGATCTGCACAGGAGGAGATAAGCTAAAAAGAATGGAGAAGAATTTGAGGACAGATGTTGGAATGGCTCATTTTTTCCTGGACACACACTTTTGAGCTTTTTGCACAATAATCTGTTTTCCCAGTGCATGTATACAGATTTATCAGCTTCATTTCCATCTGTTACTACGTCGTCACGGCTCCTGCAGTGTTTTGAATCAGGCTGCAGCAGCAGTTTGGGCCACAGTCTTACATACAGCTCCTTTTAATATATGAAGAATGACGGGAACTATCGATAACGGTCGTCGTTGTAGCTCTAATGTCTCGTGTCCCGGTGCAGACGTGGACTTGGAGGTCTTGCGGAGGGATCTGTGCTGCGACCTGGAGAGAGACGATCTGACTGAGCTGAGGAGCAGAGGTCACCTGAGAGAAGGTCTACACACTCACCTGTCTCACTCAGACACCAGGCCAGGTGAGCAGCTCTACAGTTATACTATATCTTACATCTTATTTTAGATTTTGCCTTAATATACCACATAAAAAAATGTTTAACATGTGTTTAAGATGCTTGTGCTTGGTATCGTTTTTTCAGCACAACTTCATCTATTTGATCTGATATTTATTTTTTCAGTTTAACCTACTTTATTAACAAATTGGACCCAAAAATACATCAAATCCAAACCTTATACTCCCCCAATCCACGTCATCGACTGATTCGACCACTTTTTCTTTTTTTGTAAAATGACAAAAAAAATTACGAATATATGGAAAGAAATGCATCGTCTGCCCCTCCCCTCCCATCCATCTCCTCCTCATCTCCAGTTTTTTTTTTTATATATATATATATATATATATATATATATATATATATATATATATATACACTGTATATATACTATATTTTTTATTTCTAACATGTAAATCAACTGTTCCATAGTTTTACACCACATATAGACATGCAAAAACTTTTCCTTGTAGTTCTTACTTTTGGTTTCGTGAAGTAAAACAATCCCCTTAAATTACTGTATTTTCCTTTCCTCTGACTAAACATGCTGTAAATGTTTCCTGGTGATTGATTAACAATAAAAACTGGTTGAGAGTTTCAAATCAGCACTTTGAGTGAAGTTGACGACGGCGCTCCAGACGACCTAGTTTCTTATTTACGGCCATTTCAAAACGTCAAATGATCATAAACCCCCATTTAACCTTTTTATATTTACATGTAACCTTTTATATATTCTAAGAATATATAAAAGGTTACATGTAAATATAAGGTCCCCACTAGACCAGTTCTGAGTTCAGTTTCATACACTCCAGCCATTCTTGCCATTACAATGATAGGAACCTCAGTCAGTACTAAATCTGCTTTTTTTATTATTTACTTAAGCAGCTACAAAAAATATTAGACATGTACCACACATCTGGCTGGAAGGTCTCAATGGTTCAAGAACTCTTTTTCCATCATTAAATATTAAAATGGAGCTAAGTAGGCTACTGCATGTTTGTTTTCCTTTTAAAGTCCCACTCCCGCGACCCTTTTCGGCCATTTTAAAACCAGCTCATTAGCCATGCACATTAGCAATGCACCTCTGGAGGGTGGGCGGAGACTGCGCTGCTCTGCACCCGCCCAGCCACCTCCTCGCACCCCACCCCCCGCTTGCTGACAGCTGGACATTGTACAATTACAGATTCAGCGCGTTTAGCATAAAACTCCACACTGGGATTCGATCCCAGACTGGAGCATAGTCCTTGCTCACAATGCCAGCTGCTCTACCAGGTGAGCTATACCTGTTATACCTTGACAGCTACACTGAGCTGTCAAGCCTTTCACCTCTGAGCCAGATGCAAGCAGGGCGGGAGCTTGTAGCACTAGTGCCCTCCCCTGGAGCTGTGACACCCTCAACTCCAGTCTCCCTGAAACTGCCAGTTTGCGTCTGCCATTGGTTCACAGCAGTTTGAAGGCAGAAAAACTCAGAAATGCAATTTTGCACTTCCTTTTCTGCTGATATGTGCTCTAACACAAGAAAAATGCCACAGGAACATGTGAAAAGCTCAAAAAACACGATTTTCACGGGAGTGGGTCTTTAAATAAGTTCAATATCAAGTGCTAATTCCACCTGCCACCACTTGCTCTCTCTCTTGTCTCTCTCGCTCTCAGACACATTTTGAATGATCAAAATAATGAAGATTATGTCACTGTGTGTGTGATATTCACAACACACACACACACTGTAATAATATCTGCACCTATTGTTTGACATGCTGTTTTTGAGGTTTTTTTCTCCTTAAATTAATTGTTTTCTGTTTGTGTATATACTTTTAATATAAAGTGTCAAAATGATGTCATTGTGTGTAATGGCTGCACTGTTGCCATGTCGCGCTATGGGTCTGTATAATTTCCTGCTTTTTTGTCCTTGGCCAATCACATCCCTGATTCTTACCTTCGTCTTGACCTTTATTTTCAGATAACGTGTCTTTGGAGGACGTTCAGACGTTGCTGCGCTCCGCGTGGCTCGCCCTGCACCACTTCCCCTCTCCCACCGTTTTCCCGACTCTCTCTGTTCTCCTGGCTCTGGCGCTGGGACACGACGACCCGGTGACCGCCGCCATGCTGCACGCCCAGTCGCTGGGCATCACCAGCCGCCATCGCACCGTCAGGCATTTAGCCAGTTGTCTCAAGTAAGAGCGTGTTTATAGTTATAGATATTTTATTTTATTTTATAGATATTACCTTTAACTTCCATGATGTTAAAGGTAATTGTGTGTTGTGTAGTTTTGAAAGTCTCTTCTGTGAGCTCTGTTTTTGGGCTTTCTGTATTTAAATTTGAATTCATTTTGGCAACATTGAGCAAGACAGGGTTCCTACGCAAGTATGGAAACGTATGGAATTTGAATTTATACATTTCCAGGTCTGGAAAAGTATGGAAAATGGAAACTATTGTATGGAAATGTATTTATCTTAATACTTATCTAGGTTTGGTCTTATCTGACGTTATTGGGTTAATTATTTTTGCTGTACCTAGCTACAGTCTCCTGGAGATTATTTGGTGACATAATGGCATACAGATTCAGAACAATGAAAACAAATGATTAATTGCATCAAGACTTATTTACATGATACACATCTATTTACTCAAATGTCACAAATTATTTGAATTTATTTACCAAGAAGTCTAGAAATTACGGTCTGGAAAAAAGTGTGGAATTTTTTTAATTTCAAATGTGTAGCAACCCTAAAAAAACAAAATGCTTTTTTTCCTCAATAAAGTGACAAAATTTGTCAAACATAGAGTTGCATTGAGGAAAAAGTGAATTACATTTATTCCACACTTGAGTCCAGATTTATTTATTTATTTATTTATTTGTCATTGTGCATTTACAACGAAATATTGTTGGAGCGAAACCTCCAGATGCCCTTGACATTGGGTTGCATCACGTCATCGACCCATAACTGAGCTTCTTCCGTTGTTTTATACGTTTCTAACAGAAAGCTGAAGAAGTCATCGACCGAGCTGACGGACAAGATGGACGCTCTGAGTCTGAACGAGCTCAGTCCGACCGAGTCCAGAACCTCGGCTGAGCAGAGGCTGGAGCAGCTGGAGGAGGTGTTTTCATTTCCTACGGCCGATTCCTCATGGTTCCCTCAGAACCACTGTCAAGAGTTTACACAGAAACTTCAACACCTTCCTCCAGGTGGAGTCACTAAAACTTTTAACCTCATTCATCTATAACTTGATCTGATGGTTTCATACTTGATAAACTAAATATTAATTCCTGTCTCTGTGTTGTGCAGGAGTGACGGTGTGTGTGATGTCTGTGCTCGGAGTGAAACCTGGTGAGATGGGCGACAGCATCGTTCTGTCGCGTCTGGAGAAGGGATCTGTTCCCGTCACCGTTCACATCTCCACAGCTAAACAGCAGGTGATGATGATAATGATGATGATGATGATGATAATAATAATTAATTTATATTATTTTGAGATGGATGATTGTGTTTTCTCTTCTAAACAAGTTTTATCAAAACAAACACAGCTCAAAATCAAGGTGAGAAAGGACCAGAATGTGAAAACTGGTAACTTGAGCAATATGGAGTCTAGGAACCACGGGAGAAAATCTCCCAAATTAAATTAAAAAAAATATTAAAAAATGATGTATGTAGTGTATGTATAATGTATAATATTTGTTTTTGTAATCTGATATATTCTTTACAAAAATGTATTTTTTTCACTGACTGTTCCAGTGACTCAGTGTTGGCAAAAATAGTGAAAACCCTAAGAATCTTAAAAAAAAAAGGTTTTTTTCTAAATAATGTGACAAATTATAAAAAGAAACCAACAGTGTTGCATTTTTAAACAAAAAGTGAATTACATATATTCCACGCTTGAGTCCAGATTTATTTGCCTGAAAATAGTCAGATTTTTATGGAAAAAATACCGGTTACACCACTTGACATTGGTTTACTTCACATCGTCGGCCCATCAGAGTTCAGAGGAGTAGAATTTAGAAATGAATCTAAATTAGTAATATAAAGTGCAGAGAAAGTTTCCAGATGAGTTGAGAATCAAGACATTGGAAACGTAGCAGCAGAGGAAACACGTTCGACCCCCACACAGGTAAACAACAGTGTGAATAACCCTGACTGTAACTTCTCTCTCTGTGTTGTGCAGCGTCCCGTCAGCCGGCTGGTGCAGGAGATGGACGCCATCCAGCTGGAGCAGAAGGTCGTGAGCTGCGTGTCTGAGAAAGCCAAGTGGTGGGAGGGACGCAGGGCGTTGGACGCTCGAGTTGAGGTGAGTCATGATGAGAAAAGAGAAGTGAACTGGAGGGTTCAATTCACAGAAATATTTAAATGATGATGTTGGTGTCTTTTCTGAATATGAAGCACTGCCTTCAGGGAGACGTTATAGAGCAAACAGACACCCAACTAATCGCTATAATAAGCTCTCATTCCTGCCTACAGCCATGCTCTGATTAACAAACCTACTCAACACTAGGGGTCTAAAGCCGCCTTCTCCTTTTAGTACGCTCACCTTTTTTTCTATTTTAACTCTTATTCTACCTGCTTATCCAGTTTCTGGATGATAATTAGGGCCACGGGCAATCGCACCGGGCACTGGTCCCAACAGCTATGAAATAGCTGCAGGGACCAGTGCCCGGGCGAAGCCCGGGCACTACTGTTATTGTGTGGATTTTTTCTTATTAGTGTGACTGCTGAAGCAGTCACACTATTGTTCTTCTGTTTGGCCATTTTCTTCCGCCTTTTTACGGTCTTCTTCTAGTCCTTCATACTTTGTGCTATTTCAACAATTCATATATCAAAACGTGCAGCTTTTTTTGAACTTTATCGGCATTACTTTTCTCTTTTTAACTATTTATACTTTTTAAAATATTTAACTTTTTCACAAAAAATCTCACATTCATCAAAGTCTCAACCTCTCTTCTTCACAACTCCACTGTAGTGTAGGGGTTAGGGTGGATGTTTGCCAACCCTAAGGTCACTGGTTCGAATCCAAGGGAAGAACTCTTGTTATGTTATGTTGAATTCTGCTCTCCTCCCCCGCCTTCAATTGGTTACAGGTGTTTGTTATCTCCTTGATTACTCGTACCAGTTTGCAGCACATCATCACATTACAATGAATGACAACAGTTTTGAAAGCAGTGTGCTCTCTGTAGCCGAGTGGCAGAGTAAAGGTTTAGTGATCATATGGTCATGGGTTCGATTCCTGCCTCAGTCTTTTCACTTCATTGCTTGACTTTTGATTCCAATTATTCAGCTGTCATTGGACAGTCTTTGATTCCTCATAGTATAAAGCTCATTGTAACTCAGGTTCTCTGTGGCCATATGGTTAGTGCTCAGCCTGAAATTCACAGACATTTTCATTCTAAGTCATTCAAGCTTGACTCTCAAGCTTTCTTGATGTTGACAGTGTGCAGATCATTAACAGACAACAATCTCTGCAACTGTGTGTGCACCGTGGCCTAGAGGCAGAGTGGAAGTCTAATAACCATGAGGATGTGGGTTCGATTCTGACCTTGGTCAAACATTTGTATGGTGATCACTGCTTGCACTATTTGCTAATTCTGCAACAGCGTTCAGTTGCTGTCAGCAGTCACACCATTTCCATTCTTGGAAATGCTTTTTCTAGTTAGTGTGAATGCTGGAAGCATTCACACTATTGTTATTCAGTTCGGCCATTTTCTTTATACTTATTAGTGTGAATGCTGGAAGCATTCACACTATTGTTATTCAGTTCAGCCATTTTCTTTATACTTATTATTATTATTAGTGTGAATGCTGGAAGCATTCACACTATTGTTATTCAGTTCGGCCATTTTCTTTATACTTATTATTATTATTATTCTTACTACTTTCACCCTTTTTCAGACATCTTCTACTCCTTCATACTTTGTGCTATTTTAACCATTCATATATCAAAACGTGTGGCTTTTTCAGGACAAGGGTGCTATGACTTTTCTCTTTTATACTATTTATACTTTTTAAAATATTTAACTTTTTTTGCAAATTTTTTCCCATAGGAATGCATTGAAAACGTCTTCAAACTTTTAAAATCTTCTTACTTCTTTGAACCTCTAAAACTTCAGCATACTTTCTCCCACAGACTCCATTTGTCTTTTAAATTGTAGACAAACTTTTAATCTATTCACATATTACTCAGCTTATTGATATCTTCAACAGTTTTTAGGTATTTGGCCGTTTTAAAATCATTAAAATTTTCGACAAAACCCAACTTTATAATGGTTGTGTATTGCGCTTAACGAGCAGGGCTTAGAGTGAGTGACATCATCGTTAGAGTGAGAGGGATTGAAAAAACATTCAGGATTTTTTCTGGATAAATTGCCAGCACGGCCACAAATTAAACTCTAGACACATGATTTCCTCACCGGTTTGTAGCCACACTTGTCGTGTCTCATTTAATGTGTTCAAAACAGCAGACAGACTTACAGAATTGTCTCAATGAGCCTAATTGTGCAGCTAGACCCGCTCCAGTGGCTCATCCACTTCAATATAAAAGTAGGAGCTGATTTTTTTAGAAAAGCAGAAATGCCCCCCTTTTCTACCTTGCGACCCTGAGAAAAGTTTTTGCCCTACAAACATTTAATGCACATCAATGTGCTCAGGAAGGTCTCCTCTCCCAGTAGTCATGGCCACATTCTGATAAGAGTTACGGTTCTCTTTTTATGGGCTGTTTTGGGAAGCTGCACAGAGCTCAAATCTCTCTGCTCTGCTCTGCTCTGTGTGCAGTTGGTCCAGCTGTAGCGGCCAGCTCGTTATCATGTCTATTAATAGAACAAGTGCAGGTGCAGCCTGGCCGCTCGTTAAGATGTTTTTAAACACAGCCCCACACAGACACATGATAAACCAGACTGACAGAGGATGTCCACGCACAAACACAGGCATCACACTCACACAGACAGACACACACAGACACTCACACACAGTCACACATGCACAAACAGACAAACACACAAACACACAAACACAACACTGTTCCACACAGTAAAATGTAAGCATGGTCGTCGCCATGGTAACTTCTGAGGGCAGGCTGCCACACAGGTGTAATCAATCAGATCATTAGGGAGAGAGGAGTTTTGTGGCACTTATCAACAGTTTTACTTTCTGCACATTTACACGCAGACAGAGAGACCGTCAGACTCACACACCCAGACACACACACACACACACACACCCAGACACACACACACACACACACACACACACACACACACACACACACACACACACACACACACACACAGGTTTTCAGCTCAAATTCATCAGGCTCTCAATTATTTTATACTTTTGATGTAAACATCTCCAACAATTTATATTTTTCTCATGAATTTAAGTTCAGACGTTTAGTCTTTCCAACTCTATTAATAGTAGTACAATTACAGGTGGAGCCTGGGACATAGGATGCAGCTTTTAACATGTGTCCTATCTATCTATCTATCTATCTATCTATCTATCTATCTATCTATCTATCTATCTATCTATCTATCTATCTATCTATCTATCTATCTATCTATCTATCTATCTATCTATCTATCTATACATACCCCTCCCTATTTTTTAACCCCTCTGATCGATCTATCTATCTATCTATCTATAAACCCTTTGTCTCTCTTTTTCTTTCTTTCTTTTACTCCTTCATTTGTATTTTACATAACTTCTTTCTATCTTTCCCTCCCTATCCATCCATCCATCTACCTCTTTCTATCTATCATCCCCCTCTCTCTTTTTCTTCTTTCTTTCTTTCTTTCTTTCTTTTTACTTCTTTGTTTCTTTCTGTTTTTCTTTCTACTCCTTTTCTCTTTCTATGTTTCTACCCCATTTCTTTCTTTCTTTCTACTGCTCTCTGTATATCTCTCTCTTTCATTTATCCACCCCAATATCTTTCCTTCTTTCTTACTACTCCTCTGTCTCTTTCATTCATTCTCTATTCTCTTTATGTTCTATTATTCTGCTTTTCTTACCTTTTTCTTTCTCTATCTACCCTTCTCTCTGTGTCTTCTTTCTTTCTGTCCTTTTGTTCTTTCTTTCTTTCTCCATCTACCCTTCCCATTTTCTTTCTTTCCTTCTGTCCTTTTCTTCTTTCTTTCTTTCTTCAGCTCATTCAGCTTTGTTTCAACAATTTCTTCAGCTCATTCAGCATTGCTTCCAGCATTCACACCATTTCCATTCTTGGAAATGTTTTTTCTAGTTATTAGTGTGAATGCTGGAAGCATTCACACTATTGTTATTCAGTTCGGCCATTTTCTTTATACTTATTATTATTATTATTAGTGTGAATGCTGGAAGCATTCACACTATTGTTATTCAGTTCGGCCATTTTCTTTATACTTATTATTATTAGTGTGAATGCTGCAAGCATTCACACTATTGTTATTCAAATCTTTATACTTATTATTATTATTATTCTTACTTCTTCCACCCTTTTTCAGCAGTTTTCTGCTCCTTCATACTTTGTGCTATTTCAACAATTCATATATCAAAACGTGCAGCTTTCTCAGGACAATATTGCTATGACTTTTCTCTTTCATACTATTTATACTTTTTAAAATATTTAACTTTTTCTGCAATTTTTCTCTCATAGGAAATACATTGAAACAGTCTTCAAACTCTTCAAATCTTCTGCTTCATTCAGCCTCTAATAGCTTCAGCATACTTTCAGCTACAGACTTCATTCAACTTTTAAACTGTTCACAAACCTTTCAACTATTCAGCTATATCTCAGCTTATTGATATCTTCAACAGTTTCAGATATATGTATAGTTTTAAAATCATTAAAATTTCTGACAAAATTCAGATTTAACATGAAAGTCAATGGGACGGAATGTTCGGACGTTGGCAGTTGGCAGAGTGACAGAGGGTCTAAAAATCCTCTCACATTTTTCTCTCTATCCTGTCAGCACGGCCACAGATTACACTCTACACACATAATTTCGGGCATGCTTGTAGACAAGCTCATCCTCGATCTCTTCATGTGCTCAAAAAACCAGAGAGACGAACACAATTTAAACTGGGAGCCTCTGAGTGCGGCCAGTTTCCTCTCTCCTCTCATTGACTCCCATTCAAAAGTAGGCGCTGATTTTCTAAACGTCCCAAAGTTTCCAACCTGCGACACAATCAACAATTTTTACTCTAGAAACACCAAAGTGACACGGACGCGTTCAGCAGGGTCTTATGGTTCGGAAAATGTAAACCTTTTGCTCGTACTAAGTACAGATTTGTCGTACATTAGATCTGTTTGAGGGTGTCACAGAGCAGTTAAAGCCTATGGTTAAAGCTGCCACCATGCTGTGGCATGGTCTGTCTGTCTGTCTCTCTCTCTCTCTCTCTCTCTCTCTCTCTCTCTCTCTCTCTCTCTCTCTCTCTCTCTCTCTCTCTATCTATCTATCTATCTATCTATCTATCTATCTATCTATCTATCTATCTATCTATCTATCTATCTATCTATCTATCTATCTATCTATCTATCTATCTATCTATCTATCTATCTATCTATCTATCTATCTATCTATCTATCTATCTATCTATCTATCTATCTATCTATCTATCTATCTATCTATCTGTGGGTGTGTGTCACCCTCTCTATCTGTCTCTCTCTCTTTGTCTGTCTGTCTGTCTGTCTGTCTGTCTGTCTGTCTGTCTCTCTATCTATCTATCTATCTATCTATCTATCTATCTATCTATCTATCTATCTATCTATCTATCTATCTATCTATCTATCTATCTATCTATCTATCTATCTATCTGTGGGTGTGTGTCACCCTCTCTATCTGTCTCTCTCTCTTTGTCTGTCTGTCTGTCTGTCTGTCTGTCTCTCTATCTATCTATCTATCTCTCTCTCTTTCTCTCTCTCTGTGTCACCCTCTCTATTTGTCTCTCTCTCTTCTCTCTGGGTCTGTCTGTCTGTCTGAAATGATATTATTCATACTATATACTATAAACTTCTAAATGATAATAATTATAATCCCTCCCTTCCTCCCTCTCTCTATCCTTCCCTCTCTCCCTCCCTTCCTCCCTCTCTCTATCCTTCCCTCTCTCTCTTCTGTCTCCCTCCCTTCTTCCCTCTCTCCTTCCCTTCCTCCCTCTCTCTATCCTTCCCTCTCCTTATCTCTCTCTCTTCTCCCTCCCTCTCTCTCCCTCTCTCCTTCTCTCTATATCTATCTATCTATCTATCTATCTGTCTGTTTGTCTATTTATCTATCTGTCTGTCTGTCTATTTATCTATCTGTCTGTCTATCTATCTACCTGTGTGTGTGTGTGTGTGTGTGTGTGTGTGTTTCACTCTCTGTCTCTCTTTCTCCCTCTGTCACCCTCTCTCTCTGTCCATCTATCTATCTGTCCATCTATCTATCTATCTATCTATCTATCTATCTATCTATCTATCTATCTATCTATCTATCTATCTATCTATCTATCTATCTATCTATCTATCTTATTATTCTTACTTCTTCCGCTCTTTTTCAGGATCTAACTCCTCCTTCATACTTTGTGCTATTTCAACAATTCATATCTATCACACACATTCTCTCTCAGTCTGTCAGTGTCACACACACACACACACACACACACACACACACACACACACACACACACACACACACACACACACACACACACACACACACACACACACACACACACACACACACACAAATGGACACACACTAACTACCACACACACACACACACACACACACACACACACACACACACACACACACACACACACACACACAAATGGACACACACTAACTACCACACACACACACACACACACACACACACACACACACACACTTTTCCTACAGTTGTCTGACTGTTTTGTATGTACCTCTCTATCTTCCTGTTGTAGTTAATGGACTTGTTGCTGTTAATTTTGTTCTTTAGCTATTTAAACTGAAAATACACATTTCCCCATTTTGGTCATGTTGAACACATTGTTTTACACGTATCCTAAACTACTGAGGCTCTGCTCAACCATTTCACACCATTAAACCCGCTGTTTACATGTTCTACTCCTCAGCTAATGCTCCATCTATATTCTTCAACAATGTTCTTCTGCTGTCAGTTTACAATGTATTTCAGTAGGCATTAACTTTTTTCCTAATTCAGGAATTTTTCAAACTCTTCTTTGACAATTCAAGTAATTTCCAGCCATTTCATAAAAAGTCTCACATCTTCTACTTTTAAATATATTTTCAGCCATTGCTTCAGCTATGTTAGTGCTGGTTCATCAGTTGTCCTTCCTGTCAGGTTAGCTGCAGATTTCAACTATTTAACCATTACATTTAAACATGCAGAATTTCAATGTTTTCTTCTCCCTTTAGCATTTCTACTGCTTTTTACCTTTAAAAAGGCATTCATCTCACACTACAAGTTACATGTTTCAGCTTTTTCCCTCCTAGGGATGAATAAAGTATTCATCTACTCTCTACTCTACTCTACTCTAGCATTAGTCTTTTCAACATTGCTTTAGCAGTTTCGTCAACTAATTTAGCATTGATTCAACAATTTCTTCAGCTCATTCAGCATTGCTTCAGCAACAGCGTTCAGCTGCTTTCAGCATTCACACGCATTTTCTGCAGGAAATGCTATCTTTTTCTAGTTATTAGTGTGAATGCTGGAAGCATTCACACTATTGTTATTCAGTTCGGCCATTTTCTTTATACTTATTATTATTCTTACTACTTTCACCCTTTTTCAGACATCTTCTACTCCTTCATACTTTGTGCTATTTCAACCATTCATATATCAAAACGTGTGGCTTTTTCAGGACAAGGGTGCTATGACTTTTCTCTTTTATACTATTTATACTTTTTAAAATATTTAACTTTTTCTGCAAATTTTTTCCCATAGGAATGCATTGAAAACGTCTTCAAACTTTTAAAATCTTCTTACTTCTTTGAACCTCTAAAACGTCAGCATACTTTCTCCCACAGACTCCATTTGTCTTTTAAATTGTAGACAAACTTTTAATCTATTCCCGTATGACTCATCTTATTGATATCTTCAACAGTTTTAGATTGTTGGCTGTTTTAAAATCATTAAAATTTTTCACAAAATCCAACTTTATAATGGTTGTGTATTGCGCTTAACGAGCAGGGCTTAGAGTGAGTGACATCATCGTTAGAGTGAGAGGGATCGAAAAAACATTCAGGATTTTTTCTGGATAAATTGCCAGCACGGCCACAAATTAAACTCTAGACACATGATTTCCTCACCGGTTTGTAGCCACACTTGTCGTGTCTCATTTAATGTGTTCAAAACAGCAGACAGACTTACAGAATTGTCTCAATGAGCCTAATTGTCCAGCTAGACCCGCTCCAGTGGCTCATCCACTTCAATATAAAAGTAGGAGCTGATTTTTTTATAAAAACAGAAATGCCCCCCTTTTCTACCTTGCGACGGCAAGAAAAGTTTTTGCCCTACAAACATTTAATGCACATCAATGTGCTCAGGAAGGTCTCCTCTCCCAGTAGTCATGGCCACATTCTGATAAGAGTTACGGTTCTCTTTTTCTGGGCTGTTTTCAGAAGCTGCACAGAGCTCAAATCTCTCTGCTCTGCTCTGCTCTGTGTGCAGTTGGTCCAGCTGTTGGGGCCAGCTCGTTATCATGTCTATAAATAGAACAGGTCAGGTGCAGCCTGGCCGCTCGTTAAGATGTTTTTAAACACAGCCCCACACACACACATGATAAACCAGACTGACAGAGGATGTCCACGCACAAACACAGGCAACACACTCACACAGACAGACACACACAGATACTCACACACAGTCACACATGCACAAACAGACAAACACACAAACACAACGCTGTTCCACACAGTAAAATGTAAGCATGGTAGTCGTCATGGTAACTTCTGAGGGCAGGCTGCCACACAGGTGTAATCAATCAGATCATTAGGGAGAGAGGAGTTCTGTGGCGCTTATCAACAGTTTTACTTTCTGCACATGTACACACAGACAGAGAGACCGCCAGACTCACACACCCAGACACACACACACACACACACACAGGTTTTCAGCTCAAATTCATCAGGCTCTCAATTATTTTATACTTTTGATGTAAACATCTCCAACAATTTATATTTTTCTCATGAATTTAAGTTCAGACGTTTAGTCTTTCCAACTCTATTAATAGTAGTACAATTACAGGTGGAGCCTGGGACATAGGATGCAGCTTTTAACATGTGTCCTATCTATCTATCTATCTATCTATCTATCTATCTATCTATCTATCTATCTATCTATCTATCTATCTATCTATCTATCTATCTATCTATCTATCTATCTATCTATCTATCTATCTATCTATCTATCTATCTATCTATCTATCCATCCCTCCCTTTTTTCTTTCTTCTACTCCTTCATTTGTATTTTACGTAACTTTTTCTATCCTTCCCTATCTATCTATCTATCTATCTATCTATCTATCTATCTATCTATCTATCTATCTATCTATCTATCTATCCATCCCTCCCTTTTTTCTTTCTTCTACTCCTTCATTTGTATTTTACGTAACTTTTTCTATCCTTCCCTATCTATCTATCTATCTATCTATCTATCTATCTATCTATCTATCTATCTATCTATCTATCTATCTATCTATCTATCTATCTATCTATCTATCTATCTATCTATCTATCTATCTATCTATCTATCTATCTATCTATCCTTTTTTTCTTTCCTCTACTCCTTCATTTGTATTTTACGTAACTTTTTCTATCCTTCCCTCTCTATCCATCCATCTACCTCTTTCTATCTATCATCCCCCTCTCTCTTTTTCTTTTTTCTTTCACTCCATTTCTGTCTTTTTACTTCTTTGTTTGATTGTTTCTTTCTTTCTATTCCTTTTCTCTTCCTTTGTTTTTACTCCATTTCTTTCTTTCTTTCTTTCTTTCTTTCTTTCACTCCATTTCTGTCTTTTTACTTCTTTGTTTGTTTGATTGTTTCTTTCTTTCTTTCTTTCTTTCTTTCTTTCTACTCCTTTTCTCTTCCTTTGTTTTTACTCCATTTCTTTCTTTCTTTCTTTCTTTCTTTCTTTCTTTCTTTCTTTCTTTCTTTCTTTCTGTCCTTTTCTTTTTTCTCTCTTGTTTCAATCTTTCTTTCTTTCTTTCTTTCTTTCAACAATTTCTTCAGCTCATTCAGCATTGCTTACAGCATTCACACCATTTCCATTCTTGGAAATGTTTTTTCTAGTTATTATTATTCTTACTACTTTCACCCTTTTTCAGACATCTTCTACTCCTTCATACTTTGTGCTATTTCAACCATTCATATATCAAAACGTGCGGCTTTTTCAGGACAAGGGTGCTATGACTTTTCTCTTTTTAACTATTTATACTTTTTAAAATATTTAACTTTTTCTGCAAATTTTTTCCCATAGGAATGCATTGAAAACGTCTTCAAACTTTTAAAATCTTCTTACTACTTTGAACCTCTAAAACTTCAGCATACTTTCTCCCACAGACTCCATTTGTCTTTTAAATTGTAGACAAACTTTTAATCTATTCACATATTACTCAGCTTATTGATATCTTCAACAGTTTTTAGGTATTTGGCTGTTTTAAAATCATTAAAATTTTCGACAAAACCCAACTTTATAATGGTTGTGTATTGCGCTTAACGAGCAGGGCTTAGAGTGAGTGACATCATCGTTAGAGTGAGAGGGATTGAAAAAACATTCAGGATTTTTTCTGGATAAATTGCCAGCACGGCCACAAATTAAACTCTAGACACATGATTTCCTCACCGGTTTGTAGCCACACTTGTCGTGTCTCATTTAATGTGCTCAAAACAGCAGACAGACTTACAGAATTGTCTCAATGAGCCTAATTGTGCAGCTAGACCCGCTCCAGTGGCTCATCCACTTCAATATAAAAGTAGGAGCTGATTTTTTTAGAAAAGCAGAAATGCCCCCCTTTTCTACCTTGCGACCCTGAGAAAAGTTTTTGCCCTACAAACATTTAATGCACATCAATGTGCTCAGGAAGGTCTCCTCTCCCAGTAGTCATGGCCACATTCTGATAAGAGTTACGGTTCTCTTTTTATGGGCTGTTTTGGGAAGCTGCACAGAGCTCAAATCTCTCTGCTCTGCTCTGCTCTGTGTGCAGTTGGTCCAGCTGTAGCGGCCAGCTCGTTATCATGTCTATTAATAGAACAAGTGCAGGTGCAGCCTGGCCGCTCGTTAAGATGTTTTTAAACACAGCCCCACACACACACATGATAAACCAGACTGACAGAGGATGTCCACGCACAAACACAGGCATCACACTCACACAGACAGACACACACAGACGCTCACACACAGTCACACATGCACACATACACAAACAGACAAACACACAAACACAACACTGTTCCACACAGTAAAATGTAAGCATGGTCGTCGCCATGGTAACTTCTGAGGGCAGGCTGCCACACAGGTGTAATCAATCAGATCATTAGGGAGAGAGGAGTTTTGTGGCACTTATCAACAGTTTTACTTTCTGCACATTTACACGCAGACATAGAGACCGTCAGACTCACACACCCAGACACACACACACACACACACACACACACACACACACACACACACACACACACACACACAGGTTTTCAGCTCAAATTCATCAGGCTCTCAATTATTTTATACTTTTGATGTAAACATCTCCAACAATTTATATTTTTCTCATGAATTTAAGTTCAGACGTTTAGTCTTTCCAACTCTATTAATAGTAGTACAATTACAGGTGGAGCCTAGGACATAGGATGCAGCTTTTAACATGTGTCCTATCTATCTATCTATCTATCTATCTATCTATCTATCTATCTATCTATCTATCTATCTATCTATCTATCTATCTATCTATCTATCTATCTATCTATCTATCTATCTATCTATCTATCTATCTATCTATCTATCTATCTATACCCCTCCCTATTTCTTAACCCCTCTGATCTATCTATCTATCTATCTATCTATCTATCTATCTATCTATCTATCTATCTATCTATCTATCTATCTATCTATCATCTATCTATCTATCTATCTATCTATCTATCTATCTATCTATCTATCTATCTATCTATCTATCTATCTATCTATCTATCTATCTATCTATCTATCTATCTATCTATCTATCTATCTATCTATAAACCCTTTGTCTCTCTTTTTCTTTCTTTCTTTTACTCCTTCATTTGTATTTTACATAACGTCTTTCTATCTTTCCCTCCCTATCCATCCATCCATCTACCTCTTTCTATCTATCATCCCCCTCTCTCTTTTTCTTCTTTCTTTCTTTCTTTTTACTTCTTTGTTTCTTTCTGTTTTTCTTTCTACTCCTTTTCTCTTTCTATGTTTCTACCCCATTTCTTTCTTTCTTTCTACTGCTCTCTGTATATCTCTCTCTTTCATTTATCCACCCCAATATCTTTCCTTCTTTCTTACTACTCCTCTGTCTCTTTCATTCATTCTCTATTCTCTTTATGTTCTATTATTCTGCTTTTCTTACCTTTTTCTTTCTCTATCTACCCTTCTCTCTGTGTCTTCTTTCTTTCTGTCCTTTTGTTCTTTCTTTCTTTCTCCATCTACCCTTCCCATTTTCTTTCTTTCCTTCTGTCCTTTTCTTCTTTCTTTCTTTCTTCAGCTCATTCAGCTTTGTTTCAACAATTTCTTCAGCTCATTCAGCATTGCTTCCAGCATTCACACCATTTCCATTCTTGGAAATGTTTTTTCTAGTTATTATTATTATTCTTACTACTTTCACCCTTTTTCAGACATCTTCTACTCCTTCATACTTTGTGCTATTTCAACCATTCATATATCAAAACGTGTGGCTTTTTCAGGACAAGGGTGCTATGACTTTTCTCTTTTATACTATTTATACTTTTTAAAATATTTAACTTTTTCTGCAAATTTTTTCCCATAGGAATGCATTGAAAACGTCTTCAAACTTTTAAAATCTTCTTACTTCTTTGAACCTCTAAAACGTCAGCATACTTTCTCCCACAGACTCCATTTGTCTTTTAAATTGTAGACAAACTTTTAATCTATTCACATATTACTCAGCTTATTAATATCTTCAACAGTTTTAGATTGTTGGCTGTTTTAAAATCATTAAAATTTTTCACAAAATTCAACTTTATAATGGTTGTGTATTGCGCTTAACGAGCAGGGCTTAGAGTGAGTGACATCATCGTTAGAGTGAGAGGGATCGAAAAAACATTCAGGATTTTTTCTGGATAAATTGCCAGCACGGCCAGAAATTAAACTCTAGACACATGATTTCCTCACCGGTTTGTAGCCACACTTGTCGTGTCTCATTTAATGTGCTCAGAACAGCAGACAGACTTACAGAATTGTCTCAGTGAGCCTAATTGTCCAGCTAGACCCGCTCCAGTGGCTCATCCACTTCAATATAAAAGTAGGAGCTGATTTTTTTAGAAAAACAGAAATGCCCCCCTTTTCTACCTTGCGAGCCTGAGAAAAGTTTTTGCCCTACAAACATTTAATGCACATCAATGTGCTCAGGAAGGTCTCCTCTCCCAGTAGTCATGACCACATTCTAATAAGAGGTACGGTTCTCTTTTTCTGGGCTGTTTTCGGAAGCTGCACAGAGCTCAAATCTCTCTGCTCTGCTCTGCTCTGTGTGCAGTTGGCCAGCTGTAGGAGCCAGCTCGTTATCAAAGTCTATTAATAGAACAGGTCAGGTGCAGCCTGGCCGCTCGTTAAGATGTTTTTAAACACAGCCCCACACACACACATGATAAACCAGACTGACAGAGGATGTCCACGCACAAACACAGGCATCACACTCACACAGACAGACACACACAGACACTCACACACAGTCACACATGCACACATACACAAACAGACAAACACACAAACACAACACTGTTCCACACAGTAAAATGTAAGCAGTTAGTTGAGTCACCATGGTAACTTCTGAGGGCAGGCTGCCACACAGGTGTAATCAATCAGATCATTAGGGAGAGAGGAGTTCTGTGGCGCTTAACAGTTTTACTTTCTGCACATGTACACACAGACAAAGAGACCGCCAGACTCACACACCCAGACACACACACAGGTTTTCAGCTCAAATTCATCAGGCTCTCAATTATTTTATACTTTTGATGTAAACATCTCCAACAATTTATATTTTTCTCATGAATTTAAGTTCAGACGTTTAGTCTTTCCAACTCTATTAATAGTAGTACAATTACAGGTGGAGCCTGGGACATAGGATGCAGCTTTTAACATGTGTCCTATCTATCTATCTATCTATCTATCTATCTATCTATCTATCTATCTATCTATCTATCTATCTATCTATCTATCTATCTATCTATCTATCTATCTATCTATCTATCTATCTATCTATCTATCTATCTATCTATCTATCTATCTATCTATCTATCTATCTATCTATCTATCTATCTATCTATCTATCTATCTATCTATCTATCTATCTATCCCTTTTTTCTTTCTTCTACTCCTTCATTTGTATTTTACGTAACTTTTTCTATCCTTCTCTATCTATCTATCTATCTATCTATCTATCTATCTATCTATCTATCTATCTATCTATCTATCTATCTATCTATCTATCTATCTATCTATCTATCTATCTATCTATCTATCTATCTATCTATCTATCCTTTTTTTCTTTCTTCTACTTCTTCATTTGTATTTTATGTAACTTTTTCTATCCTTCCCTCTCTATCCATCATCTACCTCTTTCTATCTATCATCCCCCTCTCTCTTTTTCTTCTTTCTTTCACTCCATTTCTGTCTTTTTACTTCTTTGTTTGATTGTTTCTTTCTTTCTATTCCTTTTCTCTTCCTTTGTTTTTACTCCATTTCTTTCTTTCTTTCTTTCTTTCTTTCTTTCTTTCTTTCTTTCTTTCTTTCTTTCTTTCTTTCTTTCTTTCACTCCATTTCTGTCTTTTTACTTCTTTGTTTGTTTGATTGTTTCTTTCTTTCTTTCTTTCTTTCTACTCCTTTTCTCTTCCTTTGTTTTTACTCCATTTCTTCTAAAATGTAAGCATGGTCGTCGCCATGGTAACTTCTGAGGGCAGGCTGCGAATCAATCAGATCATTAGGGAGAGAGGAGTTTTGTGGCACTTATCAACAGTTTTACTTTCTGCACATTTACACGCAGACAGAGAGACCGTCAGACTCACACACCCAGACACACACACACACACACACACACACACACACACACAGGTTTTCAGCTCAAATTCATCAGGCTCTCAATTATTTTATACTTTTGATGTAAACATCTCCAACAATTTATATTTTTCTCATGAATTTAAGTTCAGACGTTTAGTCTTTCCAACTCTATTAATAGTAGTACAATTACAGGTGGAGCCTAGGACATAGGATGCAGCTTTTAACATGTGTCCTATCTATCTATCTATCTATCTATCTATCTATCTATCTATCTATCTATCTATCTATCTATCTATCTATCTATCTATCTATCTATCTATCTATCTATCTATCTATCTATCTATCTATCTATCTATCTATCTATCTATCTATCTATCTATCTATCTATCTATACCCCTCCCTATTTTTTAACCCCTCTGATCTATCTATCTATCTATCTATCTATAAACCCTTTGTCTCTCTTTTTCTTTCTTTCTTTTACTCCTTCATTTGTATTTTACATAACTTCTTTCTATCTTTCCCTCCCTATCCATCCATCTACCTCTTTCTATCTATCATCCCCCTCTCTCTTTTTCTTCTTTCTTTCTTTCTTCTTTCTTTCTTTCTTTTTACTTCTTTGTTTCTTTCTGTTTTTCTTTCTACTCCTTTTCTCTTTCTATGTTTCTACCCCATTTCTTTCTTTCTTTCTACTGCTCTCTGTATATCTCTCTCTTTCATTTATCCACCCCAATATATTTCCTTCTTTCTTACTACTCCTCTGTCTCTTTCATTCATTCTCTATTCTCTTTATGTTCTATTATTCTGCTTTTCTTACCTTTTTCTTTCTCTATCTACCCTTCTCTCTGTGTCTTCTTTCTTTCTGTCCTTTTCTTCTTTCTTTCTTTCTCCATCTACCCTTCCCATTTTCTTTCTTTCCTTCTGTCCTTTCCTTCTTTCTTTCTTTCTTCAGCTCATTCAGCTTTGTTTCAACAATTTCTTCAGCTCATTCAGCATTGCTTCCAGCATTCACACCATTTCCATTCTTGGAAATGTTTTTTCTAGTTATTATTATTCTTACTACTTTCACCCTTTTTCAGACATCTTCTACTCCTTCATACTTTGTGCTATTTCAACCATTCATATATCAAAACGTGTGGCTTTTTCAGGACAAGGGTGCTATGACTTTTCTCTTTTATACTATTTATACTTTTTAAAATATTTAACTTTTTCTGCAAATTTTTTCCCATAGGAATGCATTGAAAACGTCTTCAAACTTTTAAAATCTTCTTACTTCTTTGAACCTCTAAAACGTCAGCATACTTTCTCCCACAGACTCCATTTGTCTTTTAAATTGTAGACAAACTTTTAATCTATTCACATATTACTCAGCTTATTAATATCTTCAACAGTTTTAGATTGTTGGCTGTTTTAAAATCATTAAAATTTTTCACAAAATCCAACTTTATAATGGTTGTGTATTGTGCTTAACGAGCAGGGCTTAGAGTGAGTGACATCATCGTTAGAGTGAGAGGGATCGAAAAAACATTCAGGATTTTTTCTGGATAAATTGCCAGCACGGCCAGAAATTAAACTCTAGACACATGATTTCCTCACCGGTTTGTAGCCACACTTGTCGTGTCTCATTTAATGTGCTCAGAACAGCAGACAGACTTACAGAATTGTCTCAGTGAGCCTAATTGTGCAGCTAGACCCGCTCCAGTGGCTCATCCACTTCAATATAAAAGTAGGAGCTGATTTTTTTAGAAAAACAGAAATGCCCCCCTTTTCTACCTTGCGAGCCTGAGAAAAGTTTTTGCCCTACAAACATTTAATGCACATCAATGTGCTCAGGAAGGTCTCCTCTCCCAGTAGTCATGACCACATTCTAATAAGAGTTACGGTTCTCTTTTTCTGGGCTGTTTTCAGAAGCTGCTCCGAGCTCAAATCTCTCTGCTCTGCTCTGCTCTGTGTGCAGTTGGTCCAGCTGTTGGGGCCAGCTCGTTATCATGTCTATAAATAGAACAGGTGCAGGTGCAGCCTGGCTGCTCGTTAAGATGTTTTTAAACACAGCCCCACACAGACACATGATAAACCAGACTGACAGAGGATGTCCACGCACAAACACAGGCATCACACTCACACAGACAGACACACACAGACACTCACACACAGTCACACACACACACACATACACAAACAGACAAACACACAAACACAACACTGTTCCACACAGTAAAATGTAAGCATGGTAGTCGCCATGGTAACTTCTGAGGGCAGGCTGCCACACAGGTGTAATCAATCAGATCATTAGGGAGAGAGGAGTTCTGTGGCGCTTATCAACAGTTTTACTTTCTGCACATTTACACACAGACAGAGAGACCGTCAGACTCACACACCCAGACACACACACAGGTTTTCAGCTCAAATTCATCAGGCTCTCAATTATTTTATACTTTTGATGTAAACATCTCCAACAATTAATTTTTTTCTCACGAAATTAAGTTCAGACGTTTAGTCTTTCCAACTCTATTAATAGTAGTACAATTACAGGTGGAGCCTGGGACATAGGATGCAGCTTTTAACATGTGTCCTATCTATCTATCTATCTATCTATCTATCTATCTATCTATCTATCTATCTATCTATCTATCTATCTATCTATCTATCTATCTATCTATCTATCTATCTATCTATCTATCTATCTATCTATCTATCTATCTATCCCCCTCCCTATTTTTAACCCCTCTGTCTCCTTTTTTTCTTTCTTTCTTCTACTCCTTCATTTGTATTTTACGTAACTTTTTCTATCCTTCCCTCTCTATCCATCCATCCATCTACCTCTTTCTATCTATCATCCCCCTCTCTCTTTTTCTTTCTTTCTTTCTTTCTTTCTTTCTTTCTTTCTTTCTTTCCTTCTTTCTTTCACTCACTCCATTTCTGTCTTTTTACTTCTTTGTTTGTTTGATTGTTTCTTTCTTTCTTTCTATTCCTTTTCTCTTCCTTTGTTTTTACTCCATTTCTTTCTTTCTTTCTTTCTTTCACTCCATTTCTGTTTGTTTACTTCTTTGTTTGTTTGATTCTTTCTTTCTTTCTACTCCTTTTCTCTTCCTTTGTTTTTACTCCATTTCTTTCTTTCTTTCTTTCTTTCTTTCTTTCTTTCACTCCATTTCTGTCTTTTTACTTCTTTGTTTGTTTGATTCTTTCTTTCTTTCTTTCTTTCTTTCTTTCTTTCTTTCTTTCTTTCTTTCTTTCTTTCTGTCCTTTTCTTTTTTCTCTCTTGTTTCTTTCTTTCTTTCTTTCTTTCTTTCTTTCTTTCTTTCTTTCTTTCTTTCTTTCTTTCTTTCTTTCAACAATTTCTTCAGCTCATTCAGCATTGCTGGAAGCATTCACACCATTTCCATTCTTGGAAATGTTTTTTCTAGTTATTATTATTCTTACTACTTTCACCCTTTTTCAGACATCTTCTACTCCTTCATACTTTGTGCTATTTCAACCATTCATATATCAAAACGTGCGGCTTTTTCAGGACAAGGGTGCTATGACTTTTCTCTTTTATACTATTTATACTTTTTAAAATATTTAACTTTTTCTGCAAATTTTTTCCCATAGGAATGCATTGAAAACGTCTTCAAACTTTTAAAATCTTCTTACTTCTTTGAACCTCTAAAACTTCAGCATACTTTCTCCCACAGACTCCATTTGTCTTTTAAATTGTAGACAAACTTTTAATCTATTCCCGTATGACTCATCTTATTGATATCTTCAACAGTTTTGGATTGTTGGCTGTTTTAAAATCATTAAAATTTTTCACAAAATACAGCTTTATAATGGTTGTGTATTGCGCTTAACGAGCAGGGCTTAGAGTGAGTGACATCATCGTTAGAGTGAGAGGGATCGAAAAAACATTCAGGATTTTTTCTGGATAAATTGCCAGCACGGCCACAAATTAAACTCTAGACACATGATTTCCTCACCGGTTTGTAGCCACACTTGTCGTGTCTCATTTAATGTGCTCAAAACAGCAGACAGACTTACAGAATTGTCTCAGTGAGCCTAATTGTGCAGCTAGACCCGCTCCAGTGGCTCATCCACTTCAATATAAAAGTAGGAGCTGAATTTTTTAGAAAAACAGAAATGCCCCCCTTTTCTACCTTGCGACCCTGAGAAAAGTTTTTGCCCTACAAACATTTAATGCACATCAATGTGCTCAGGAAGGTCTCCTCTCCCAGTAGTCATGACCACATTCTGATAAGAGTTACGGTTCTCTTTTTCTGGGCTGTTTTCAGAAGCTGCACAGAGCTCAAATCTCTCTGCTCTGCTCTGCTCTGTGTGCAGTTGGTCCAGCTGTAGCGGCCAGCTCGTTATCAAAGTCTATAGTGCAGGTGCAGCCTGGCCGCTCGTTAAGATGTTTTTAAACACAGCCCCACACAGACACATGATAAACCAGACTGACAGAGGATGTCCACGCACAAACACAGGCATCACACTCACACAGACAGACACACACAGACACTCACACACAGTCACACATACACAAACAGACAAACACACAAACACAACGCTGTTCCACACAGTAAAATGTAAGCAGTTAAAAGTCGCCATGGTAACTTCTGAGGGCAGGCTGCGCACAGGTGTAATCAATCAGATCATTAGGGAGAGAGGAGTTTTGTGGCACTTATCAACAGTTTTACTTTCTGCACATGTACACACAGACAGAGAGACCGCCAGACTCACACACCCAGACACACACACACACACACACACACACACACACACACACACACAGGTTTTCAGCTCAAATTCATCAGCCTCTCAATTATTTTATACTTTTGATGTAAACATCTCCAACAATTTATATTTTTCTCATGAATTTAAGTTCAGACGTTTAGTCTTTCCAACTCTATTAATAGTAGTACAATTACAGGTGGAGCCTAGGACATAGGATGCAGCTTTTAACATGTGTTCTATCTATCTATCTATCTATCTATCTATCTATCTATCTATCTATCTATCTATCTATCTATCTATCTATCTATCTATCTATCTATCTATCTATCTATCTATCTATCTATCTATCTATCTATCTATCTATCTATCTATCTATCTCCCTCCCTATTTTTTAACCCCTCTGTCTCCTTTTTTTCTTTCTTTCTTTCTTTCTTTCTTTCTTTCTTTCTTTCTTTCTTTCTTTCTTTCTTTCTTCTACTCCTTCATTTGTATTTTACGTAACTTTTTCTATCCTTCCCTCTCTATCCATCCATCCATCCATCCATCTACCTCTTTCTATCTATCATCCCCCTCTCTCTTTTTCTTCTTTCTTTCTTTCTTTCACTCCATTTCTGTCTTTTTACTTCTTTGTTTGTTTGATTGTTTCTTTCTTTCTTTCTATTCCTTTTCTCTTCCTTTGTTTTTACTCCATTTCTTTCTTTCTTTCTTTCTTTCTTTCACTCCATTTCTGTCTTTTTACCTCTTTGTTTGTTTGATTGTTTCTTTCTTTCTACTCCTTTTCTCTTCCTTTGTTTTTACTCCATTTCTTTCTTTCTTTCTTTTTTCTTTCTTTCTTTCACTCCATTTCTGTCTTTTTACCTCTTTGTTTGTTTGATTGTTTCTTTCTTTCTTTCTACTCCTTTTCTCTTCCTTTGTTTTTACTCCATTTCTTTCTTTCTTTCTTTTTTCTTTCTTTCTTTCTTTCTTTCACTCCATTTCTGTCTTTTTACTTCTTTGTTTGTTTGATTCTTTCTTTCTTTCTTTCTGTCCTTTTCTTTTTTCTCTCTTGTTTCAATCTTTCTTTCTTTCTTTCTTTCAACAATTTCTTCAGCTCATTCAGCATTGCTGGAAGCATTCACACCATTTCCATTCTTGGAAATGTTTTTTCTAGTTATTATTCTTACTACTTTCACCCTTTTTCAGACATCTTCTACTCCTTCATACTTTGTGCTATTTCAACCATTCATATATCAAAACGTGTGGCTTTTTCAGGACAAGGGTGCTATGACTTTTCTCTTTTATACTATTTATACTTTTTAAAATATTTAACTTTTTCTGCAAATTTTTTCCCATAGGAATGCATTGAAAACGTCTTCAAACTTTTAAAATCTTCTTACTTCTTTGAACCTCTAAAACGTCAGCATAATTTCTCCCACAGACTCCATTTGTCTTTTAAATTGTAGACAAACTTTTAATCTATTCCCGTATGACTCATCTTATTGATATCTTCAACAGTTTTAGATTGTTGGCTGTTTTAAAATCATTAAAATTTTTCACAAAATCCAACTTTATAATGGTTGTGTATTGCGCTTAACGAGCAGGGCTTAGAGTGAGTGACATCATCGTTAGAGTGAGAGGGATCGAAAAAACATTCAGGATTTTTTCTGGATAAATTGCCAGCACGGCCACAAATTAAACTCTAGACACATGATTTCCTCACCGGTTTGTAGCCACACTTGTCGTGTCTCATCTGATGTGTTCAAAACAGCAGACAGACTTACAGAATTGTCTCAGTGAGCCTAATTATGCAGCTAGACCTGCTCCAGTGGCTCATCCACTTCAATATAAAAGTAGGAGCAGATTTTTTTAGAAAAACAGAAATGCCCCCCTTTTCTACCTTGCGACGGCAAGAAAAGTTTTTGCCCTACAAACATTTAATGCACATTGGCTCGCTCAGGAAGGTCTCCTTGCCCCAGTAGTCAGACCACATTCTGATAAGAGTTACGGTTCTCTTTTACTGGGCTGTTTTTGGAAGCTGCACTGAGCTCAAATCTCTCTGCTCTGCTCTGCTCTGTGTGCAGTTGGTCCAGCTGTAGTGGCCAGCTCGTTATCATGTCTATTAATAGAACAAGTGCAGGTGCAGCCTGGCCGCTCGTTAAGATGTTTTTAAACACAGCCCCACACACACACATGATAAACCAGACTGACAGAGGATGTCCACGCACAAACACAGGCATCACACTCACACAGACAGACACACACAGACGCTCACACACAGTCACACATGCACACATACACAAACAGACAAACACACAAACACAACACTGTTCCACACAGTAAAATGTAAGCATGGTAGTCGCCATGGTAACTTCTGAGGGCAGGCTGCCACACAGGTGTAATCAATCAGATCATTAGGGAGAGAGGAGTTCTGTGGCGCTTAACAGTTTTACTTTCTGCACATGTACACACAGACAGAGAGACCGCCAGACTCACACACCCAGACACACACACACACACACACACACACAGGTTTTCAGCTCAAATTCATCAGGCTCTCAATTATTTTATACTTTTGATGTAAACATCTCCAACAATTTATATTTTTCTCATGAATTTAAGTTCAGACGTTTAGTCTTTCCAACTCTATTAGTAGTAGTACAATTACAGGTGGAGCCTGGGACATAGGATGCAGCTTTTAACATGTGTCCTATCTATCTATCTATCTATCTATCTATCTATCTATCTATCTATCTATCTATCTATCTATCTATCTATCTATCTATCTATCTATCTATCTATCTATCTATCTATCTATCTATCTATCTATCTATCTATCTATCTATCTATCTATTCCCCTCCCTATTTTTTAACCCCTCTGTCTCCTTTTTTTCTTTCTTTCTTTCTTTCTTTCTTTCACTCACTTTTTCTATCCTTCCCTCTCTATCCATCCATCCATCCATCCATCCATCCATCTACCTCTTTCTATCTATCATCCCCCTCTCTCTTTTTCTTCTTTCTTTCTTTCTTTCTTTCACTCCATTTCTGTCTTTTTACTTCTTTGTTTGTTTGATTGTTTCTTTCTTTCTTTCTATTCCTTTTCTCTTCCTTTGTTTTTACTCCATTTCTTTCTTTCTTTCTTTCACTCCATTTCTGTCTTTTTACCTCTTTGTTTGTTTGATTGTTTCTTTCTTTCTTTCTACTCCTTTTCTCTTCCTTTGTTTTTACTCCATTTCTTTCTTTCTTTCTTTCTTTTTTCTTTCTTTCTTTCTTTCTTTCTTTCTTTCTTTCTTTCTTTCTTTCACTCCATTTCTGTCTTTTTACTTCTTTGTTTGTTTGATTCTTTCTTTCTTTCTGTCCTTTTCTTTTTTCTCTCTTGTTTCAATCTTTCTTTCTTTCTTTCAACAATTTCTTCAGCTCATTCAGCATTGCTTACAGCATTCACACCATTTCCATTCTTGGAAATGTTTTTTCTAGTTAGTGTGACTGCTGAAGCAGTCACACTATTGTTCTTCTGTTTGGCCATTTTCTTCCGCCTTTTTACGGTCTTCTTCTAGTCCTTCATACTTTGTGCTATTTCAACAATTCATATATCAAAACGTGCAGCTTTTTTTGAACTTTATCGGCATTACTTTTCTCTTTTTAACTCTTTATACTTTTTAAAATATTTAACTTTTTCTGATTTTTTTCAGCTTTATAATGTGTGTGTGTTGCGTCTAACGAGCAGAGCTAGAGTGGTGTCAGAGTGGAGAGAGGCAAAAAAACATTCTAGAGTTTTTCTGGCTAAACTGTCAGCATGGCCACAAATTAAACTCTAGACAAATTATTTTCTCCAGTTTTGTAGCCACACTTGTCTTCTGGCTAAAATTCTGGTCAAAAATGCAAAGAGACTTAGATAATAATTTAAAATATTTTTTAAATGCAGCCAGGGAGCTCTCTGCTCTCATACAGCTCAATGCATTTTTTTCACAGCAGCAGGAGAAGGAGCTCAACTTTGTAACTTGCTGTTAAGTGCTTTTTAAATCATTTTAATTCACCAAAAAATAGTCACAGGTCACAAAAAAGTCCTCTTCTTACTTGGTGTGGCTAATTTATACTCACTCACACTCACTTTTCATCATTGAAAAATCTCACATTCATCAAAGTCTCAACCTCTCTTATTCACAACTCTGTCTGTAGTCCAGTTGGTAAGGTGTCCGCTTGCCAACCCCAAGGTCACTAGTTCGAATCCAGGCTGAGCAATCTTGTTATGTTATGTTGAATTCTGCTCCCCTCCATCACCCTCAATTGGTTACAGGTGGTCGTTAAGAGACGCATTAATTGCTAGTGCCACCATTTGCAGCACATCATCAAATTACAATGGCAACATGCTTTAGTCTGTGCTCTCTGTGGCGAAGTGGCAGAGTAAAGGTTTACTGATCATGAGGTCATGGGTTCGATTCCTGCCTCATTCATGTTGTACTTTCTGCTAGAGACTTCATTCAAATTCTGATTTGTAGACAAACTTCTAATGGCTCATTTATGATGCTTTTATAAAGACCCACTCCTGTGAAAATCGTGTTTTTTGAGCTTTTCACATGTTCCTGTGGCATTTTTCTTGTGTTAGAGCACATATCAGCAGAAAAGGAAGTGCAAAATTGCATTTCTGAGTTTTTCTGCCTTCAAACTGCTGTGAACCAATGGCAGACTCAAACTGGCAGTTTCAGGGAGACTGGAGCTGACGTGTCACAGCTCCAGGGGAGGGCACTAGTGCTACAAGCTGCCGCCCCGTTCTTCATCTGGCTCAGAGGTGAAAGGCTTGGCAGCTCAGTGTAGCTGTCAAGGTATAATAGGTATAGCTCACCTGGTAGAGCAGCTATCGCTGTGAGCAAGGACTATGCTCCAGTCTGTGATCGAATCCCAATGTAGAGTTTTACACTAAATGCGCTGAATCTGTAATTATACAATGTCCAGCTGTCAGCAACCGGGGGGCAAAGTCAAAGTCTTCTGACCATGAGATTGTGGGTTCAATTCCTACCTTGGTCAACCATTTGTATGGTCATCACTGCTTGCACTATTTTTACAAAAGTGTCCTCTACTTACTTGTTGTGGTTAATTTCTGCACTTTCCTTACTTTTTTTTTTAAGCAGAAGCCAGTGATCCTCTTATGAAAGGTTTTCTTTGCCCCTCATATACTGTCTCTGTCTGTAGCCTAATGGTTAGCTTGCTGGTTTGAAGACCTGAGGGTTGCTGGTTCAAATCTTGCCTCAACAACAATTATAGTGAATTATTTTCCCAGTCGTCCTCTGTTGACTTCTGATAACTTGCTTCATGTTGAAACTGCTGCTCTCAGCCTGAAATTCACAGAAATTTTCATAAGTCATTCAAGCTTGACTCTCAAGCTTTCTTGATGTTGACAGTGCAGATCATTAACAGACAACAGTCTCTGCAACTGTGTGTGCACTGTGGCCTAGAGGCAGAGTGGAAGTCTACTGACCATGAGGTTGTGGGTTCGATCCTGACCTTGGTCAAACATTTGTATGGTGGTCACTGCTTGCACTATTTGCTAATTCTGCAACAGCGTTTAGCTGCTTTCAGCAGTCACACCATTTCCATTCTTGGAAATGCTTTTTCTAGTTATTTTTCCACTTCCGGCCAACTTTCGGTTCGCTACTAGTCCTGCAACTCGAAGAGTTGCAGGACAAATTATATATCAAAATGTGCGTCCTGATCGGGATCGGTGTGCTATTACTTTTCTCAACAGTGTACGAATTATTCGCGACGTAAGTCGCGATTTACTGCGCAAAATTTTTGCATGTAAGTCAATGGGACGGGCGGGAAAAAAAGAGCGAAAAAGACCAATCATTGGAGTTTAACAAAAGTCTACTGCTCAGGCATACTTTCACCTAGAGACTCCATTTAAACTTTAAACAGTAGACACAAGTCTTGTGTATTGTCGTATTACTCCACGTTTTGATAGGTCATATAGTTTTTGATCAATCCCTGATCAATGACCATGATCATTTTTGGAGAAATTATGAGTTTATAATGGGTGTGTATTGCATGGAATGTTCGTGTCAGAGTGCGTGACATCATCGGTTAGAGTGGGAGAGAGTGAAGAAACATTCTGTATTTTTTCTGGATAAATTGCCACCACGGCCACAATTTACACTCTACAGACATAATTTTTTCAGAATTTGTAAGACAAACTTGTTATCTCTCATGTCATGTGCTCAAAATATCAGAGAGACTTACAGAACTTACAGAATCAGCCTCTGAGTGCGGCCACGTCTGTCCCTGCTCCTCATTGAGTCCAATACAAATATTTTCTGAGAGGAGCAGAACGGCCTGATGTTTTAAAACTGCCAGCGTCGCCAAAATATTTACTGTAGAAACACCAAATCGTACCGAAATTTTCAGTAAGTCCTTAGAGCAACGTTGATCTGTGTTTTGTTCTGATA
Organism: Trachurus japonicus; assembly: GCF_045865225.1. Lineage (NCBI taxonomy): Eukaryota > Metazoa > Chordata > Actinopteri > Carangiformes > Carangidae > Trachurus > Trachurus japonicus. Next base: position 2,247,488 of record NC_140911.1, read on the forward strand.
GGAGTTACCGTTTTGTCATGCTAAGCCTAATTGTGAGGCCGGTTTAGAGGCAGAAAATGGCTGTTTTTCTCCACGTTTCTGTCTGTCTCAGCCTGCGGGGGCCCCTATCGCCGTGGTAACCTCTTTGATCCTCAGGCCAGGGCTCGTTAACTTCATAAACAATCCACCTGGCGCTCGTTTAAATGTTTATAAACACAGACACAGCTAAATCAGACTGACACAGGATGCAGCTACTAACTAACTATGTGTCAAGTCAGTCACACACACACACACAGACTCTAGAGCCAGCTTCATGTGATTACAGTCACACACACACACACACACACACACACACACACACACACACACACACACACACACACACACACACACACACACACACACACACACACACACAGGTAACCTAATGTGGTTACAGCTCCTCCATATCAGTGCTTATAGAAAGATGATCATGTGTCTGTCTGATCAGCTCTGTCTTGACCTTAAGATCGTGGGTTTGATTCCCATGTTGACAGAGATGGCACAACCCGCAGTAGCTCCCGTGGCCCATTCAAAATTTCCCGAGAGGAAATTTTCTAGTTGTTTTTATGCTTTTTGGTTTTGGTTTTTATCTCTTGTCTTATGTTGAATTTATCTATATTTATCTATCTGGAAAATAGACTGCCACTGAAATGAGCGTAGATTCTCATCTTATTTATTTATGATTATTTACTAATATTTGTAAATCTTGCCATAATAATAATAATAATAATAATAGCATTTATTTGAATAGGGACAGTGCATATTAATGAACATTAGTATAACTAAAAGAAATACTGCTGTAAATATGATTATAGCCAGGCGGCTAATTTGCGTCCGACGTCCCAAATAAATGAATAAATAATATAATATACAGCAGTACACCACAAGGAATAAAAACAAAACAATAAATACAATACATATGGTGAAATACATAAAAGTGCACTACACAAACAAGGAAGACAAAACAATAAAAACAGTGTTGGACATGGTATCTTGTATTCTATTTATTCTTTCTCTTTTTTCTTTTTTTTAAGTGAAACATTATCTCGTTTTTATGTATGCAAATGCATGGAAATGACTATTAGTCTAAATCTGAATGGTTCTGATTTGACATTTTAATATGAGTCTGACACTTCTTGTGGTGTTTTAAATTATTGTCATTTGGGCCCTTTACCTTTTGTAGAACTCGACTGATGTGTGCAGTTCACACATACATGCAGCACCGTGCAATAATATCTAGAGACTCAGGTTTCAGGTTTGTTTATTTAGCACAAAAAGAGCGTATAACGCTGCGCAAGGAGGGAAACGAAGTCCTAGACGGACTTGTAAAAGGTTCCACCCCCGTCAAAATGCGAAACAAAAGACAAGCAGACAACATACATGTGCTAAACAAAAGATCAATAGCAGCAGGAATCAAAGTAGGACTTGAAGCAACAAAAACAGCAAGTAGCAAAAAAATATGTAACAGAGCAGAACAATGACAGAGAAAATATATTTAAGAGAAAGATAGTTAGGTTCCTCTGGAAAGTAAAAATTCCTTCAGATTCTTTTTAAAAATGCAATGGGAGGAGATGGAGCTCAGTGATAAGTTTAATTCATTCCAAAGCTTCCAAAGAGACTGATGTAACATACCTGACAGTGCAATACTATATACTCCCTCCTTTTTTGAGTTTATTTAGATTTTTGATTTGTTTTGTTCCCTCCAGCGGCTGCTGAGGGACATGGAGGAGGTGCTGGGATGCTGGCGGAGCCTCCTCCTCCCCGTCTCCTCAGACCCACAGCTCTCGCTTCAGGCCCAGCGCCTCCACAAAGCCGCGTCCGCCAGAGGAGCGACCTGCAGCGAGGAGATGCTGAAGGTTTCTGCGTGTGTGTGGTGTTTCATCGACCTGAGAAGCAGAAACACAGCAGCTACTTGACTTCTTCACTGCGTTGTGTTTCAGGCCGTGCTCTCTGCCTCCCCTCTGCTCTCCGACGACGACCTCCAGGGATTTGCTCTTGGACTTTCTCCTCACTGGGACTCTGAGTGCGACCAGCTCCTCCACTCGGCCGTGTCCCAGCTGTCGGACAGAGACGAGCCGCGCGGTCACGTCGTCCTCATTCTGGACCGGGTCGGTTTCATCGTCTCTGTCAAAACCTCTCCTGTTAGGGTTAGTCTGACCAGGTAAAATTCATCCTCTGTCCTGTTTTCCTCTGCAGTTTCTCCAGAAGTTGCCGTGGGAGAGCGTCTCAGTCTTATCGTCTCGCTCCGTCAGTCGAATGCCGTCTCTGCACTCGCTGATCGGCCTGAGCGTCCAGAGGGAGGTGAGGTCAAACTGGTCATTTACTAACTGATGTGTTGTTAACTAGGGCTGCCCCCAACCAAAGATTTTCTTGGTCAACCAATAGGTATGGAGATTAGTCGAATAATCGACCTGTATTGCAGACTTCACAGTAAACACACGGAGAAGACGGCTGTTTTTAAAATAAAAATGTGGGAGAAGCTTTTGGGCTAAAATGCTAATATTAAAAAATTTATAAAAATTATGAACAGATGTAAATGTGTATCTCATGCAGCCAGTGGAGTAACATGATGCACACTGTCCAAAATCTGTCCATAATTTTTTGTTTTGTTTTTACATTTTACATCTGTTCATAATTTTTTATTAATTTTTAGGCTAAATATTAGCAATTTAGCTAAATAGCTTTAAACACAGTATCTCTGCTTTAAATATCCCACATTTTTATGTTGAAAGCAGGAAGTCGGTACACGCTGTAGCCATCTTCTCTGTGTTTTTCCTGTGGCTTGCAAATGTCTGTCAAATATCCAACTTAAAACTAACTTCACTGAAGTGTAGATGAGGTGGGTAAATGACTGAGCTGAGTCATATTGATTTTGACTTCATTTTGACAAGACACGGCTCCAAATGTTTTTTTGTTATTTTTTCTGCAACTGATCGACCAATGAAATTTTGGTCGGCTAATGATTTTTTGGCCGACCAGTCCTTGGTCGTCTATTTTAGGGGCAGCCCTATTGAGGTTGGGTTTTGTTTTACTCTTGTTTATCTCTTGAACACCAAATGATGACGACACAAACCTTTTTTTCATTGAAAGCGGGAGACTTAATACACAGTGAGACCAGATGAGAGAAATAAAATACAGAAGAAAATGCCATACGTAGACTCGGAAGGGTTAGACTCCAATGTTTCATACGTCTCATCATGACTTAAATCATTCTTCTCCCTTTCAGTCGGACTCTGAGTCCATCCTGAAGCACGGCGTCGACACGGCCAAGGTGTTTTATGTGCTGGACCCTGACGCCAACTTAGGAAACTCTCAGGACCGGTTCAAGGAGTGGTTCAGCAGGTGAGAAGACCGAGACTCAGTTAAAGTAGAAAACTAGATTTCTCTGTCACTGCTCTTTCTTTCTTTCTTAATGACTTACTAATTGCATTTCTCCTCTCCTCCACAGTAAACAGGACTGGGACGGTGTGTGTGGTGTTGCTCCTGAGCCCGGCCGGCTGGAAGAGGCCGTGGCAACCAAAGATTTGTACATGTGAGTCTCTGATGATGTCATTTACTGAGACGTGATGGTCATAAGAGTCCATGAGAATTAAAACTCTTTGTCTCTGTCCGTGTGTCCTTCAGTTACGTGGGTCACGGTGCCGGCGCTCGGTTCCTGGACAGCCAGTCGGTCCTGAAGCGGCAGATGAGAGCGGCGTCTCTGCTGTTCGGCTGCAGCAGCGCGGCTCTGGCCGTACGCGGAGACCAGGAAGGACAAGGCATCATCCTCAGCTACCTCATCGCAGGCTGGTGAGACGACCGTCTGCTGTGGTCCTTTAACACTAACTCTTCTCTGCTCAACTTGGTTTTTATGATTTTCCATCAGGGATATAACTTGGTACTTTTTTTTTTTTGTAAAGCCTCTAGTGAGGCTCCAAGCGAACTGAGCTGATACTAGATGAGGTCACCTGGAGTTCTCAGTTTCAGCCTGAAACCGACCCAATTGGTAGACTGCTTATGCTACCGTATTGACCCGAATATAAGACAGTATTCTTTCTCTTGAAAAAAGTTTGAAAAAGACTCAAAAGACAGAAAAAGTCTTATATTTGGGGTCCTGACATTTGCACATACAAACCAACAGGTGGCGCCAAAACGACTTCTCCCCAAGCGATTCAGAGCTTTCCTTCCTTTCTTTCTCTCACACGCACACAGACAGCAGTCAACAGTCGAACCTGACGGAGGTTTCAAATATTGAACAGTTCAGCTTAGAAGTGTCTGAAAAAATCACATACAATTACATAACGATATTATAAATATTCCAACCACTGCTAACACTGATACTGAAAACATGATTTAAAAAAGATTAAATTTGTCTTTGATTTATTTTACTTTTAAAAGTTTTTTGGTCTTTAAAAAGAGGGGGGGGGCTGTCTTGTATTCGGGTCGTTCATAATCCTGACACACACATTGACCTGCCACCTGTAATGACTGATTTCAGATGCTTTAGTTGCTCTTTCCACATTTCACCAGTGTTTTAAAAAAAAAAAAAAGAGGAAAGAAAAAATTTACTCGTTGCAAATTTACTAAAGGGACTTAAAGCAATTCTTACCGATCTGGTATTTCACTCAGCACAGCACAAACATTTGAAAATCAACAGCTCCACCTCCCTCACAAGTCCCACCCACCTCTCCCTCCTGCCACACCTCCACAAGCCCCCTCCCTCCCCACTGCATGCGTTGGCATGGCAACGGTAAACAAAACAGGAACGCGAGTGAAACGGGAACAACACAAACAAACACAACACCGGAGTTTTAAACCGCTCAGTGATGACTGATGACTGAGTTTTATAATAAACTGTTGTTAGGCTACTGCTACTGACGTAGGGGAAGCCATTGTTACAGAAACAGTTCTCAACGAGCTGGGCTTGCGGCCGGTTCAGGGCGAAAATAAATCCACGACCGAGCCGAGTCGAGTCAGTCCGGTCCGGAGTTCAACCGGGTCCGGACCGCTGAGAACTCACAGAGCTAACAGTAGCCTAGCCGTTAGCACTGGATGCTTTATAGACACATGTGACTTCCTGTGTTTACGTATCACTCGGGGCTGCTCACTATCAACTCTATATCAGACATGAAACTCCACGACCAGCTGCGGCTGCAGTTATTGGTCTTTTTAAAAAACTATTTATTTCCAAAAACCTTCTTTCTAGTGTGTGTTGTGACTCTAGTCTCCTCTGCTCTCTGTGTCCTGCTAATTTGTTTACCTTTTTCTCACATCGAACCGAACTCTGTACATCACCTAGAAACAAACGGTTTTCACGTGATTGAAGAGTGACTTTCCAACGTGCTCCTCGAAAAAACGGCGAGTTTTTCCGCCATTTCATTCGTGAGTACGAAGTAGAAGAAGAGAGCTGGGTTTCTCCAAAAACGGAGCTCCCGCTCTAGTTTCAGAGAAAAACGCACTTTTGTGTCAAGTGGCAATCGGCTCATTTTACCGGTACTCTGCAGTGTGGCTTGTCTCCCAAATCATTTATACAGCTAAATAAATATATTTGTAGGCAAATCTGGGGGGTGTGGCAGCCTGGAGAGCAGCGGTGCAGCGGTGTGGGTCTCTGGCCGCAGCGCAGCAGCTCCGGGACACTGCTGTGTGACTGGCCGGCGATGAGTGCTCTGGGGCGGGGGCGGCCGGTCACAGCACCCACTGCTCAGCGCCCGCTCTGCTGCACAGCGCCGTGAAAACAGCCGTGATAACGGGCTTTCAGATCCGAGTCTCCAAACCAGAAACGTTTGTAACAGCACCGGTAAAAGTCGCCACATTTGTCGTCGGTCGCTTTTGTCAAAAGAGGGTTTGGAAAGTCGCCAGATTCAACGAGAAAGTGGCTACACTGTAGCCGACAGCCGCACAGCGCTGCACGCTGTCCCCAGAGCAGCATTCAAGGAGAACGATTACTCAAACAAAACCAAGATCACAGTTTATAAAAAACATTATGTTTTGATTTTAGTTTAAAACAGTTTTACATATCAGAGGACTACCATATTCACACACAGGGTACCTGAGAGTGTCTATTATCGTAATCTGTAAAAAAAAAAACGGTTTTGACGAGTTTACTCGTCAATGGTCGCGAAAGAGTTAATAGCACTTTAACTTGGACAAAGAAATGTGCAAAAGTTCCAGAAAGGTAAGAATAGCTTTAAGGGAAGTTTTTTTTATTTTATTTACAACAGTGGGCACTTTGCTCCTTGCACTTTAAAAATGGCACTTTGACAGATACTGATGCACTTTAGTGAATCTCAAATAACACTTTTCAACATAACATTAAATGCACTTTAAAGGTGTACAGAAAAGAAAACTGAATTTGAGCCCACTCTGGATCATAAAATTAATGTGATAACTCATCTATCAGACGATGTAGGCCAAACTTTGTGCAAAATTCTATTTTTGAGTAAATCCGGGATGAAAGTGTGTATTTTTTTTTCGCATTGGCTAATGCAGGCGCACAGATTATACGTCAGCCTGTACACGATTCACCAGCCACTGATATTGGATCCGTAATCCGTCATTCAAACGTCTGAGACACGCACACACACACGGAGCTCGGTCTCGCCCCAAGCTTTGAATATCCCGCCCGCTCGATAACGACCAATCAAATTCGTTTTCCTCACTCGGGTAAACTCGTGTTGCAGCTCGTGACAACTCGACGCGACAAACGGGACAAACGGCCATTTCTGTACACCTTTAATATTTCACCACTTCTGTTCCTTCCGACTGATGCAACTTTGTGTGATGTGTTGTATTTGTACTACGCTTATCATTTGTTTTGTTTACTGTAATTTTATTAGTGGACCATGGGACTGCAGATGGAAATTGGCTCTGTAGCAATGTTCATGAAAATGCAGAGTCCCGTTACAAATAAACAAATAAATGGTCATCTGTACTACAACTCTAATTATTCTTTCACACAAGTGTGTTAGCACACTAAATTGTAATGGAAAACGACCAGAGTCGACCCGAGTAGTGCTATAACTGTGCAATGGAAAACGGCCATAAATATGTTTCTTTACATGATAGAATTGGCCACTTGACGAATCACATCAACTGTCGAATTAACGGGGCGGTGTGTGGCGCAGTGGTTAAGGCGGCCCCCCCATGTAGAGGCTACAGTCCTCAACGCAGGCGCCCCCGGTTCGAATCCCGCGTTGGGCAGACCTTTCCTGCATGTCATTCCCCCTCTCTCTGCCTCACCCTTTCCTGTCTATCTCACTATGTGCTATCAAATGAAGGCAAAAAGCCAAAAAATATACTTTAAAAAAAAAAAAAAAAAAAAAAAACTGTCAAATTAACATTAAACGTGTATCGTGGGTTTAAAACAGTCACATCTATAGTCAGTTTTTCCTTTGTCCCTCCTCAGCCCCTTGGTGCTGGGGAACCTGTGGGACGTGACGGACCGGGACATCGACCGTTTCACCAAAGCCTTGTTGGAGTCGTGGTTGTCTGCTGGGTGTGGAGCTGCTCTCCTGGATCACATGGGGCCGTCACGTCAGGCTACGCACCTCAAACACCTGATAGGAGCTGCACCTGTGGTCTACGGTTTACCTGTTCACCTGCAGTAGGAAACCTCATGTAAACTACCTCTGCAGTATTTAAACGTTTTGTCTATTTTATTAGATAATCTGTAAAATTTGATGCTAACTGAACCAGTTCAGTCCAGATTTTTAAAGCTCATTCAACTGCATCTTTTTAATTTAAACCAATGCTTCAGTTTTTTTTTAAACCAATGTTAATATAGTGTGAATGATGATTTTAAATATCTTTTTATTAAGTGCTTGAATTCACTTTTTAATGTGTCGATTGAACAGATGTTTGAATAAATGTTTTCTGGCATTCAGAAGGTTTGGTGTCTGTTGTGGAAAATAATTTATCATCAGTCACATTCATGTAGAGAGCAGGAGCTTTACAGGTTTATCTGTGTGCATCTGTTTCTTTCCTTGTAACTTTGTTCTGATTTCAACTGAAAGCTGTAGCTATAACCTTTAAATAATCTCACTGTCTTTTTTTTTTTTTTTTACCTGTGGAGTTTGTTCTGGATGCGAGTTCATTATTTTAGATGTGGGTAATATATGAAGATGATAATGCACAGATGTAAGGAGCGATAAGCAGAGGCACACTCTGATGTCGAGGTTAACTTTCCCTCATCTTTCTCCTTATCAGGTTAGGGTGAAACTGAAAACCACTGAAACCGGAAGCTGCTCACTCACCGCAGAGGTTCCGATCAGTCAGCTAAACCGCAGTTGTGATAACAGCAGGTTGGTTGCATCAGAGACGCTGCCTGTAAGGACTTTGGTTGCATTTCACGTGACATAACCTGCTATAGCCTAGTATACGGTCACTAAACCGTCTTCGGGTTTACTTAAGAAACCCTGAGTCTGACGGAGCTGTCACTGCGAGCTGCAGTTTGATTTTCGTTGCGCCCGAACTTGAGTAAATACAGTGTGAAGGTCCTGAAAGATACATAAAGCTGCCCCCTACTCGACATGCCTTTCTCTTGCAGGCCGCATACTCACCCTACTGGCTGCACACGAAGATCCGACTTGAAGCCTTTTCTCAAAAAGACCTTATCTATGGAGCTGTTATTGACAATGGGACTTTGGTAAACAATAGGCTACTCATCCTCGAAAAATTTTACATAGGTAGGCCTACACAAATGTAAATATATGAAAGTGAAACCTAGGTTCTATGTGTTTCATAACAAGTTTCTCTCTTTCACCAAATCCCTTAACATAATGAAAAGTAAATATGCAATGAAACTTTTCAGTTTATTTGAAAAATATGATCTGCGACAAAAGCCCTATAGCCACACGGCGGCCATCTTGGGACGGGCAACTCTCCCTCAGAGCATTAAAGCAGAAGTAAGTGGTCCGGTCGTTTTCGCTAATGCTGCGTTCCAGGCAGGCTTTTGAAATCGTAAATTACAGCTTCAAGTCACAACTTACGACTTTGTAGCGTTTCAGGCAACCCACTCGTGTTTTTCCGACCTGTTTTACCGGTGAAAGTCACTATAACGGCCACTCGTAACTTCCGACCGGTGAACTCGTACCAGATCGAACTGGTACGACTTCACGGTCGGAAAAATACGAGTTTCCTTGAACGCACCATAACAGTCCTCGTCCCTACGTCGCCACATTCACGGCGTCCCTTGGCTGCACACACAGCCCTGCATGCCGTTCTCTCTCCTCATTGGATAAAAACTGTAGGATACGATAAATGTTTTCTCCTCGGCTCAGAGCAGAGCAGAGGGACTGACAGACCCGTGTTTCAGACCAAACACTCTATATAAGTGATTGCTGTCGGAAGATATAACTATTTAAGACTTATATTAACACAAATATATCACTTACTTCTGCTTTAAGCCTCAGTTTTTGTCCGATTTCCAAACGGTTTGATTTTTTATGAACGTTTATGCAGTTATGCAGCATACTTCAAATCACGGATAATTTTAATCATGTACTGTTTTTGTAAAAGTTACATTACAGTATCATTATGCAATAGGCGGGTGCATATATGAAAAAAAAACACCTAACCCTAAAAAAATTCTAACAAAAGGTTTCTCAGCTGTTTTTTATAGTATTAGATGTCCTTAATAACATACTAAAAGTTTACCAAAATTTGACCACTAGAAAGGTGTTATTTTCAAGATGGCGTCCAAGATGGATAGGAAGCCTGAGGAGACACCACAGGTGAATAGGGTAAAATTTTTAACTAACAGATATCACCATGAAACTTCCCAAGTTTATCACTTACATTAAGACAAATAATTTTTGTATTACAAGTTTTGTCAAATTGTATGTTTAAATATGTAAATGAGGCAATATCTCATTAAATATGCTCTAATTTGCATATCCGAAATCTGAACAATGGATAAAAGCCACTTTCAAAATTCTTGTTTTATTTTGTTGACATACTAGAGTCAGAAGTTTTTACAGAGGGGATTTTGGATATCTCTCTTTATCACTCTGTAAATGAGAAAATACTAGCTGCCCTAAAAATTCAAATATTGTCGTGTTTTTAGGAGTAAAATGTTGTATAAGAGCCCGAAATCTCCACTTCAGCAGCACTTACAGACACCAAACCTTCCAGTTTGATCCCTTTCTATATTCTGAAGGTTTTTACAGAGGGGATTGTTGATATATCATTCATAGCCTGATTTATACAACATTTTACTCCTAAAAACACGACGATATTTGAATTTTTAGGGCAGCTAGTATTTTCTCATTTACAGAGTGATAAAGAGAGATATCCAAAATCCCCTCTGTAAAAACTTCTGACTCTAGTATGTCAACAAAATAAAACAAGAATTTTGAAAGTGGCTTTTATCCATTGTTCAGATTTCGGATATGCAAATTAGCGCATATTTAATGAGATATTGCCTCATTTACATATTTAAACATACAATTTGACAAAACTTGTAATACAAAAAATATTTGTCTTAATGTAAGTGATAAACTTGGGAAGTTTCATGGTGATATCTGTTAGTTAAAAATTTTACCCTATTCACCTGTGGTGTCTCCTCAGGCTTCCTATCCATCTTGGACGCCATTTTGAAAATAACACCTTTCTAGTGGCCAAATTTTGGTAAACTTTTAGTATGTTATTAAGGACATCTAATACTATAAAAAAACAACAACTGAGAAACCTTTTGTTAGAATTTTGGGGTCAAGTCATATTTGCACCTGACTACAAGTAGACTTTAGACTTCAGACATTTATCCGGGCCGTAAAGTAGCCTATACCCCCGCAGCCCCCGCGAGGCGGGGGGGCCCCGCATACCGTGGGGGCCCCGCCCCCGCCCTTTAAGCCGGGTTTCCACCGAATCAAGTAATCAACGGTCTTTTTTTTTTACACCGCAACATGTTCACGTCATGGTAACTTCTGTATTTTGGCCATTCAAGCTTCCACAGTCCATAGTTCTCTACTTTGTTTGATATTTCAAGAGACTTTTGGTTAAGTAACCATGGATAGCTCCTAGGCAGGATTGTTCTGCTGTGTTGTCGCCGCCGTCAACCCCCCCCCCCGCCATCGCGGCCATCGACTCGCCGCCGTCATCCGCGGCGGCGATGGCGGCGGGGGGGCCCCGCAGGGTTACGTTACGGCGCTTTTGTCCCTCTAGGGAAATTCTTTTTCACATGACCATTGACATTTCATTTCACCAGACACATACAAACACACACAAATTACAACACATTGCCACAATTTTTACACTCTGGCCACTTGGCCAGGTTATCTCACTCATAGACTGTAAAAAGAATGGACGTAGCGTCCGTGACGTCACCCATTGGTTTGGGGGAGTCTGTTTTGTGCCGCTACTACGGGGGTTTGAACCGCGCCATGTTGGATTCTACTTGCCATATTTGGAGCGGTGCGGCCGTTGGCCGGCCGAGAGCCCGCCCACTGGCCTCGTAGCAGTGGTCGCCGGACCTGTCACTCAACGGTTCTGCGCCCTAATTGGCCAGAACTTTAAACCTAATAACAGTAAAACGGTAGAGTTTAAAAAAAATTCACCCCCCTCAGAGTGTGTGCGGGGGTAGAAACTATCGGTTGAGACCAAAAAAATTAAATGTACCAGGCTGTAAATATGTTTTTTTAAGCTGTAAAATCGGCTATTTTAACATGGGGCTCAATTGGAGTTGCTCCCTTCTGGAGCCAGGCCCCAGCGACAGCCCAGGGGATTGCAGCTTTTTGAACGCGGAAGTGAGCTTCACTTCTCAGACCGACAACTGCCCCCTTGATCTCACTATGACGGCCATAGACCAGAGCGGCATTTTTACTCAAATGAGAATGACTGATGCATCCTGGGTAATTTAGGGGCAGTACCCGGCATTTTTAAATTGCACTGGCTTTTTGTGTTTTGATGGAGCGTAGACTAACAATCAATTTGAATGTTTTATTTTTTGTTTCTTTTGTAGCACTGTCTCATAATTATTTTGACACCCTCTTTGAAACCCACCGTTCACGCTATCTTGAAAAATTACAATTAATTAATCTACCGGTATGCTCATTTAGCCTCCCACAATGATCAATGACTCCACACAGTGGCCAGAAATGTCTTACCCAGACATCTACACGTATTTGGTCGAATCACCGGGTAGGTTTTGGCTAAGTGTTGTCTGTAAATACCCTGTTAATAGCCAACTTTTTGTTAGTTAGTATGTCAAGCCAGTTAGGCTGAACTTTTCAATGGAGGGATGCCGGGCGGCGATATTTTTTTTCCTACTATGGCCACCTATGGCCGCGCCAAGACCCGCCTTACTCCACCTCTGATTGGCTGCCTCTGCAAGGCTAAGCCTATCCCTGCATCTTACCCTAACCTTAACCACTCCCTTCACACGCCTAAACCAACCGTCTTTGCCTAAACCTAACCGTCAGAGTCGAGGGCATCGTGATAAGCCAATCAGAGGCCTAGTAAGGCGGGTCTTTGCCTGGCCATAGCAGGAAAAAAAATTTTGCTGCCGGGCGCTGCCCCTAAATTACCCAGGATGCATTAAAAGGGCCTTTAGCCCCGCCCTCGATCTCGTCCATGGCTCCAAAAATCAAAGATGGCGGGGCCCTGAAAGCCAATCACAAACGGCCCTTCACAAACCAATGGGTGACGTCACGGAGGGTTGCCACTTGAGACAAACACATCTCGTTCTGACCGACTGTCCAGTCCGACGTGAGGCGAGGGAGGAGGCAGTCGGTTCGCGTCGGGGCTGTGTGTGGGTCTGAGGCGAAACGCTGTCATGATGCCACCATGGTTATAGACTACGATACAAGGACCAAAAACATGATTTTTACTAAACGCGTCTCAAGGAAGTCCACGCCTGCCTGAATCAGAGCTGTTTACTAGACGCAGAGAGCGAAGTTTCTGAAATTGATCCTCACGTTACTATATAAAGAAACTCATCCAGAGACATTTGAGGACCGTGGAGCAGCAGATTTCTGAACTTCTGGATGTCGGTGAGGAAACTTTATTCACTTTCTATGAGAGTAAAGAGATCAGAGCTCGTGTTATGTTTACAGTAACTTGAGGTATGTGACTTTATGATAGCTACATGATATTCATGAACGAATTGAGTGCAGTTAATTTTCTGCAGCAGCTCTGTAGAGAATTAAGGACGAGATTAGCTCAGAAGTGCAAGAATCCGGAGAATCATATAAAGGGACATGATGTGACTGTATGTGACATGTGACATATAACGGGAGCTTGAGGCCCCGCCCCCCTTTCAGTTTCACTCCCAGCCGGGAGATTAAACGTTTTACTCATAGACTGTAAAAAAAATGGACGTAGACTTCCGGTCTGAAAAGTGAAGCCAACGCGGAAGTAACTTTACTTGCAATCCCCCCGAGATCCGCTAGGGGTGTTTCCAAGAAGCCCTGGTTCCAATCCACTCCCATTCATTTTCAATCATGAAATACTCGATCAATAATTTTTTTTCACAACTGATAACGGTCTAAAAAGCTAAAGTTCCTCATCCTTAAATATGACCTGGTGGTCCATCTGAAAAAAATTATATAATTATTTAGATATTAATCCTTAAAGGTTGGTATAACTGACCAATCACCTTCCAGCACGGAATATGATTGACAGCCTGATGACTGAGACGTCACAGGTCAGACACAGTGGATCAGACGCCGAGGATTAACACGGAGGGGACCTCCCGTCGTTTGTGTATTGTGTTCAGTCAGTTTTAATTTAATTTCTGATATTTTGTCGATATGTGTGGATGATAGATAGCACGGGTACAGTGTTGGCAGTTAATTAATTTCACCCAGTTTTTCGTTTATGATTCGTCCGACGGTGCTAACAGACCGGAGGAAGCTGATATCACGATTTGGTGAGTAAGTTATTTTTTTCTTTTTCTGAATGTGTAAAAATTATATCTAATTTGTTGTATATTCCAGAAGACCACTGATTACTTTCCCGTGTGTTCTCCTGTGTGTTCTGACCGGAGAACATGAGACTGTTACCGTCCAAGACAAGTTAATTTATAGTTAATGTGAATAACCGATTCACTTTGCTACACGGCTAACGTTAGCTCACTGTTAGCTCGCCATTAGCTCCGCGTTAGCTCCCGTGTTAGCCATGCTAACCGTTAGCTCGTCTCCGACTTTTACCGGACCGGGATAAATCCGGTTTAATATTTAACGACCACGGCGTCATGTTTAGCAGAACAGTGATCGGTAGGATCGGTCTACAAGCTGCAACCCCCCCAGGTTTATCCATCAACTTGTTATCTTGCTCGTAACGTTATCATACTGTAACGTTACTGATAACTAACGTTACAGGTGGGGATTTGTCATTTACTGCTGTAAAATCACACACAAAAAACTGAAGCAGACAGTCCTGCACCTCTCAACAATGTTTTAATCTAAGTTCTTGTGTTTTACTGTGATTCTAAGGAGCCACAGTGAGAACTGAGTGACCGGTGCCAACAGAAGGAGGACATCATGTGAAGTTGTGGAGCTGTGATGATGAGGAAACCAGAAAACCTCTGATGAGAGAACAGATCAACTGTTTTATTATTCTATGTCCACATTTGACCTCACACTTTTTAGGGTGAACCTAAAATTGACAGTGAAGATTTCGAAGCAGCTATTTTCATAGTCCAGTTAATACAAATGCTTTATTCAGTCGATGATTATCATTGAAAATGTAATAATAAAGAAAGTTACTGTGATTAAACTGTAGTATTTCTTTTACATATTTAACATAACCTCGTGGCCAATATAATGTGACACTTTGGTGAATTATTGTTTTCAGTATCATAGATTAGTTGACAAGAAACATCAGGAAAGCACAAGCTCTGATATTCATCTCTAGATGCTTTATTATTTCAAGGAGGGTAACATTAAACATTTGTATTTTTATTGTGTGTAATGAAAGCATACATAGAAATAGTCCTGTAAGTTTTTCCTGAATGTATTGATTACAGCAGTGTGTCTTGGCATTCATGTTACTGTACAGATCTGGCCCATTAAAAATCAGTGAAGCAATTCTTAGTAAATAAATTAATTTCAGGTTTAAGATGCACTAATTTTAGCATTTTACAGCACTGAAAACGTTTTATAAGCTGTGGATGATGTAAAGGTGAGCCATACTGTCAAAAGACAAGCTTGTATTGTATTAGCTGAATTTCCAGTACATCATCATGTTGGTAACCTGCAAAAAAGACGTGCATAT
This sequence comes from Trachurus japonicus, assembly GCF_045865225.1. NCBI lineage: Eukaryota > Metazoa > Chordata > Actinopteri > Carangiformes > Carangidae > Trachurus > Trachurus japonicus. Next base: position 2,262,698 of record NC_140911.1, read on the forward strand.
ATATAATAGGAATGTGAAATAAATAGCTAATAGCTGGGTGAATGCTGTAACGTGGTCGACAGGTCGGATCTCCAGCAGCCGATCATCGGTGATGCAGGTGAGGTACATCAAGTCCAGGAGCGGTCACCCACCAGTCTCAGTCCATGACAGTTTAATGTGTTGCAGCTTCACAGTTTGAGACAGAAACTAGTCTCTGGGTTCTGTAAAACAATTTAAAACAATATCAAAATACGTTTGACAGCTTTACATTAGCTTATTAATGCTAACATCGGCTACAATAACGTGTCACATTACTCCTCATGGGATCTTATGTAGGCTAGTTCAAACATGGACATGTATTTAATAAGCTTCTGAGATTACTTTCACCATTAAATATGAAGTTTACCTCGAGTTGTAGATGCTAACGGTGTTAGCAGCGTAGCCGCTCAGCAGTTAGCCGGTGTTGCTGGGTAAACTAGCAGCCTCGGAGACACGGGTCCGACCCGCCCCTCGACCTCCGTAGCTCCGCCCCCTCGTCCAAATATGGTTTCTTCTGGCTCCAAAAATCAAAAATGGCGGCGCCCTGAAAGCCAATCTCCGGGCTTCACAAACGGCCCTTCACAAACCAATGGGTGACGTCACGGAGGGTTGCCACCTGGTTTTACTCAGAAATGGCTGAAAAACCGTTCCAATGGGTACGTTTACATGGACAGTTTTAATCGGTTTCAGAAAGGTTTGGTTTGAATCAATCTCTTTGAAGATTTCAGCTTGAGCGTATACATGGGTTACAAAGTAACCGACGAATCAAACGTTTCGAACGTACGCGCAGCGGCGCTACTATGGTTACAATTGCGGAAGTGCCACAGCTGTGCCAAAAAACAACAGAAAAAATGGAAATACATCGTTTGTTGAGCGCAATCTTTTCGGTTATAATATTTATTTTTCTTAAACAGCAGCGTGAAATATGCCTGCTTTTAGAGTCCAGCAGCAGGAGAAGAAGAGAGAGCCTGTTGGAGTCGGGAGTGCAATATGTTGCCGGCGTAAGCCTACTGCCTCCGCCTCCTCCTCCTAAAACCAGAGAGAAATGGGTCAAGGTCCGCAGTAGAGACTGGTGGGAAAGGGTTGTTCTTCAGGAATTTTCGGACAACGAGTGGAAAGAAAACTTCCGCATGACCCGCCAGGCCTTTATGAAATTGTGCGAGTCAGTTGAAGGTTTCATGGCACCAGATGAGGTTACTGTAAGAGCTCCCATCCCCACTGTGATGCGCGTCGCAGTGGTCCTGTACCGACTAGGCAGTTGTGCCGAATACCGTCTGGTGGCCAACCAGTTTGGAATTCATAAAAGTACGGTTAAGAAGTTCACATACATGTTTTGTAAAGGGGTAGTGAATGGGCCAATTAGAGAGTGGATACAGATGCCAAAGGAAGAGGAAGCCTCGGATATTGCCAGGAGAATAGAGCGAACGCACCACATTCCTCAGATCATGGGCTTTATAGACGGTAGGTCTACTACTGTATGACTACTAAGTGACATAGGCCTAATCATAATTCATTAACATAAAATAGGATGTTTGATAAGAGTACATATTGAGTGAGATATCAACTTATATTCTCCTGTATTTTGACGGCGCCACGGTCTAGTCAAAAGCGTGTGGAGTCCGGCTACTGTTCATGCACTTTTCATGTTTTAAGACATGTGTAGGCTACAGATGTGATACAGTCAAGTGAAAGCTTCATTAATAAACACAAATTAATAAACACAAAGTATCGGCATGAGACGGAGAAGAGGCCTTGAACAGGGAGCAGACCGTGGTGGTTTTCAATCACACACTCCGACGACACTTGTTGCAAAATTTAATCCAGGAAAAAATAATTACAAACATGGACCAGAACGGCTCAATAATACACACAAAAATCCAAAAGAAACGAAAGTTAACGAAAAACGCCACTAAACAGCATGAAGTAGTTTAAATTGGTGTTTTACGCATGCCTCTGCTCTGTGCGTCTGGCACACGCGCCTTGGAGCTCTGTTGCTTTGTGGATGGAAGCTGTATGCTCAGCTCCTCTTGCATGTAAAATTAATCTCTATGCTACCAGTCGAGTAGGTCATTTTTGCAAATAATATATTTTTTTTATCATAGTTAGAGCCATGATTATTTTCCCATTAATCCCAAAGACTTTAAAGAACATGCTGTATAACATTTAAAAAGAACTTCATAATTTTCTGTGTGATTACCTATGTGTGAAATCCATTTTCCGTTTTTTATTTTAACCTTAATTTGGTCAAATCACTTTTTCTACATTCATATGACACCACCACAGCATGAATATTCTTAAAGCCCAGGTTGTTTTATGTAAAATACTTGATTGTGCCTCAGAGGGTTGAGGCTTTGTAAGTATTCATAGGAAAATACAAGAAAATTATGTAGACCTCAGAGGGTTTTACTGTCATTATTATTGTTATTAAACATGAACTAGAAAAGTACACACATCAAACCTAACGTTTTCCAAATACGACAGGCACTCACATCCCAGTCCTTCCTCCATCAGACGGCTATAAGGACTTTGAAAACAGGAAAGGCTGGCCGTCTTATGTCCTGCAGGCAGTCGTGGACGATAAATGCTGGTAAACCACATAGCCTACTCTCACAGTATAATTTAACCAGTGGCGAAATGTGCTGGGCAGTTGTGTCAACTGGGTATTAGGTAAAAAAAAAAAAAAAGTATAGGTCAGAGTGTGTGTGTAGGTCATGTGTCTGTGCAGGTAATAGGGATACTAATAAGGCCATGGATGATGTTTTTGCTTCATAGCTTCAGAAATATAAGCTGCAAGATGCCCGGAAGAGCGCACGATGCCAACGTCCTCCGACAGTCGGACCTCTTCCTCAGGGCTCACCTACTTCCAAAAGTAATCACCTTAGACTGGACTTTACAGCCTTTATGGCCACACAAGTGACAACCACCTGATTCTCTTTTACTGTTGTTTCCTAGTGTGTCAAAAACATTGAGGGAGAAGATGTCCCACTCCTGATTATAGGTGACCCTGCATACCCACTTCTAGAATGGCTGATAAAGGGTTACATCAAATCCCCAAACTTGACCCCAGAGCAACAGTCGTTCAATGTGTACCTTAGCTCGGTTCGCGTGGGTGTAGAGGTAACTGAAGTCAAAACAAGGACAGTTAACAACTATTTCAATTCCGCCATTACTTGTTATACATGACAAAATAAACTTTGTGTTACTTTATTCTATTCTAGATGAGCTTTGGTCTGCTCAAGAGTAGATGGAGAGTCCTTCAGAAGAGGAGTGACTTCCATTTTACATTTACGCCTACTCTGATTGCCACCTGCTGTGCATTGCACAATTTCTGCCAGAGAGAGAAGGAGAACAGCAACTGGTTGGAGGGATCCACTGACCGCAATGCTGACTGCCCTCAGCCTAACCGGCCAGCAATGCACCAGGCCCACCCTAGGGGCAACAGAGTCAGGGAGGCACTGACCAGATACATGGCAAACCACTTCCCCCTTCGCACAGGACATCTACATTAAAGAAAATCAAATTCAAACATCAGAATTAAGTTAATCCAAGTTTAATGTATACATTTCAAGGAAGACAAACAATAGTAATAATAATAATAATAATAATACAATATTAATAACAGATTCACCCAAATAAATAGTATAGTGCACTGTGTTAAAAAAATGTGCTAAAAGATTCAGCAAAAATTCATTAAATATATAGAAAAATATACATTATATATATATATATATATAAAAAAGTAGTATTAGTAGTAGTAATTTTTTCTTATTCAGAACAGTCATTCAAAAGATAAAAATATTCAAGTAGTTTTCCTTTCAGTTTTTTTTTTTCAGAACAATCATTCAAAAATAAAAATATTCAGTTTTCCTTTACGTAATTTTTTTTTTTCAGAGTAGTCATTCAAGAAATAAATGTAAGAAATAAAACAATCAGTTACTATATTGTGTGTGTGTGTGTGCTTTGAAAGGTAAAAGGTGTGCAGGGCTAAGCAGCACTGGAAACCAGAACCAAAACTAGGCTGATAGGATAATGTTATTCCTGTCCCTGTCTGCTGTAATCATTCTGTGTAGATGTTAGGGTTGTAAATACAGGATGCTGGGGTGGTGAATACTGGCGGTGAGGTTGTAAATACGTGTGGGGTTGAAAGGCCGGCTGAATATCATTACGGGCTGTAGTAAGTGGACTCTGCCAGTGTGCTACAGATGGACCTGGCTGAAGGATAGACCTCAGACCTTCAAACATCTGCCCAATGATGCGCTCGTTGGACCTCGAGTTTTCCTCAAGAAAACTTGAGAACCTCCTATCCTCCCGTTCTTGACTTTTTTCCATCTGGGCCTCCATCCACTGGTTTTGAGTAACTTGCAACCTCTCCATGGCAGATTGTTGCTCCTCAGACCAAGTGCGCAGCATCTTCTCATAACTAGATGTTTTTACTCCTGTAGAAGAACAGACAACATTTTAGTTACTCTTTCACACTATATTAAGACCAAAAAGAGCAGCACAATCTTTCGGCCAAAAGACATAGAAAGAAGACTCCCACACACTTTAGACCTTTAAAGAGGAGAAAACTTCTCGTATACTTCCTAGTATCCTACAAGTTTTATCCAATGAGGAGAGAGAACGGCATGAAGAGCTGTGTGTGCAGCCAAGGGATGCGCGTGAATGTGGTGACGTAGGGACGAGGGCGGGGACTGCCAACTCGATTGGCTGACAAGAAGTTAGCCAAAACGACTGGATCGCTTACTTCTGCTTTAAATAATGATCTCCTTAAAGTTTAAAGATAGCACGCAGAAGTCTTCTTCCTACTTTTAGGACTTCATATCATCTATGCACCTATCTGTGCAGGTGGGCATAAGCCTCACCTTGTCTACAGATGTAGTGGGGCATAATTTCTTCTGAAAGACCAAGTGTGTACCCTTTAGATTCATTTTAAACATAAAGATAATTATACACTAATTTCCTTTATTCTGGTGATTTCTAAACACAAATTAATATCTGGGGGGGGGGTTAAGGGGATAATCTTGTCCATTTTTATTTTAAGGGAGGATGCAATCACCCTAAACCCAAATTGAGTATTGTAGTTAATTGTCCTTCACACAAGTGAGTGACAGGCCCAACAATACATGAAACTTACTTTTTTTCGCCGGCTCTGTCACACTACCCACTGAGCTGCCGTCTTGGCCAGATTCTCTCTGCTGTTCGTCGCCTTCCTCCTCCACAACGCTGGGCTCCTGCTCTCCTTCTGAAGTTGAGGAGGAGACATTAGCGTTAAGGGGTTTTTCCCCGGAGCAGAGGATGTTGTTATGATGCTATGTAAAGCCCTTTGAGACAAACTGCTTGTAAAAATGGACTATACAAAAAAAAACTGCCTTGCCTCACGTTGGTTGTGTTGTGCAACCAGTTATTCCACAATCAGCTTTATAACGTTACATAACATTAGCTATACAGCCGCGGTGTTGACTGTTTCAGCGAACGGTGGTTAACGGCAGCGGTAACGATAACAGTAGTCAACGTTAGTTAAGTTATGTTAAGTTAACGTTACTCACCATCAGACTCGACCAGCGTGTCCCCTGAAGTCTCCTCCTCTTCATAGCCAACGTCTATGCCACTGACATTGGCAAGCGGCCGTCCACCCATAAACTCGTCGATTACTTTAAAATACTCGAAGTTGGATGGGCCAAACCCGCTGCGACCGTTGTGGTTTTTTGCTTTATAGTAGGCCGTTTTTAAATTTTTCCACCGAGTTTTTATCTGCTCCAGACTCCTGTCGTATCCCCCCTCCTTCATTCTCATGTGCACTTCTGTGAACAAGTCGTCATTCCTCACCTTCCTCCCGTCTATCTTTTGCATAATGTTTTGTTCTTTGAGGATTTCTAAAAGTAACAGGGTTTCTCCCGATGTCCACCTTGGAGCTGTTGACTTCTTGGTCGACATGTTTGTTGACAACTACGGCTCGTACGTGCTCAGGCGTGCGTGCTTACGTACGTACGTCAAGTCCTGAGCATGCGCAGAACGAACGCAGCCAGGGATCAACCCGTTTCAAGTGTATACATGACAGATAGATCGCTTTGGAAAAGGTTTAAACCACCCCCTTCAAACTGGTTGGAATTTCAACCGGTTTGGGGTAATTGGAACGGTTTGAGGTGTTTACATGAAGTATTTTCAATCGGCTTGGTCTCTCAAACCTTTCTGAAACCGTTTGAAACTGTCCATGTAAACGTACCCAATGATGTTTAAACCATATAGTGAAGTACCTATATTTATTTTATTTTATTTATTGGTTTATTTGGGTAGGACAATGCACATTAATGGACATATAAAAACATGTAAATGTGCCGGATTGTAGCAGCTAGTGCTAGTTTCCATCCGGAGTCTCTGTTGCACTGTCAGTAGGGGGGGGGGGGGGGCAGGCATGTTCATGGCTCAGGAGAAAAAGTTCAGTCTGTTTGTCCTTGGTTCCCAGAGCTCAAACAGATGATGGGATGGGTGTTAACTGTGAACTATCCATGCTGAAATGTTTGAGGACAGCAGACTGGTGAAACTAACCTCACCTGTTTGATTCCTCTCTGTGGTTTCACAGGGAGAAGATGAACTGCTGCTGCTGCTTCCTCCTGCTCCTCTTCCTCACACTGACTCCCTGGGACTGTGGTGAGTTCACTGCTTCACTTTATTCTCTACAGACTGATATAAATCCAGTTATTCTGCTGCTCACTTTCCCTCTGTCTCCTCATTTGTAGATGTTGTGGCACAGAGCTCCTATCAGGCAGAGCAGAACCAGAGCATCACACTGGAGTGGACCTTCACCACCAACGGCCACACTTCATCAGAGCCCCTCATTGTTTGCTGTGAGCTGCTCACTGATGAGAAATCCTTAGTCCTGTATTATCTAGTTGAAGGTGTTGAACAGTCTGAGGATGATCAGTTTTCAGGACGAGTCCAGTGTGACAGAGACGCACTCAGAGAAGGACGAGTCAGACTTCATGTGTCCAGACTCAGGACTGAGGACTCAGGACGGTACCGATGCAAGGTCAACATCAACGGTCAGCGGGTCTTCAGAGAGAATCATCTCAACGTCACTGGTGAGTTGAATCAGTTCAGCAGCCATGCTAACAGTCCTCCAGTCCTCTGGAAAAGTGGAACTTAAATGCTAACATCAGTTTAGCAGGGTTAGAGTTAATCCTAAACACGGGAACCCATCAAGTGATGATCAACAGATGTTTGAACTGACGTTGCCATAGACCTTGTTCAGACTGCAGTACAAATCAGATCTTTTTTATCTCTACAAATCAGATCTCATGGGGTTTTTGGCTGTTCAGACTTTCAAAAAATCAAACTAGATACAATCTGGATATGACAAAAGTTTTGTCACAGATTTGGAGTGGCCGTGTGAACAAGGCCATAGAGACATTAAACTGGACCAGACTGTCCATCAGGATTAACCAGAGATCCACCGTCTCCCTCCCACAGTATTCACACATCCACACGCTAAATATTCATGTTACAACCATGTTCCACAGAGAAAGTCTCTAATTAGAGAAGCTGGAACAAGAAAATATTCACCGTCGATGAATAAAAAGTTTCCTCTTCAGATGAATCACCACATGTTTATGTTCTTTACAGCAGCTGCTGCTCAACATGAGACTCAGAGACCAATTGAGAGAACAGGACCAGAGTCATCAGGACCAGAGAGTCGCAGAAGGACCGGTTTATATTTTGCACTAGCAGTAGCAATAGCAGTAGTAGCAGCAGTATAGTAGCAGCATTAGTTCAATTGGTCAAATTCTGCTGCTCCTGAATCCTGACAGACATTTATCAGGAGCAAACAACGCGTTTCATCAGGTTTGGTCAGGTTGTTCACTAGTAAAAAGTAAAGTCTGTGTCAGTGTGCAGCGGTATGTCCATTTCTCCCAGCTCCTGACTCTACCTGAGGCTGTGCACTGATGCTTGATTGACTTCCTTTATATTTATGTTACATTAAACTGCACTTAAAGCAGAAGTAAGCGATCTGGTCGTTTGGGCTAATGCTGCGTTCCAGGCAGGCTTTTGAAAGCATAAGTTACAGCTTCAAGTCACGACTTACGACTTTGTAGCGTTACAGGCAACCCGTAACTCGCGTTTTTCCGACCTGTTGCACCTGTTTTACCTGTGAAAGTGCACTATAACGGCCGCTTGTAACTAAAGATACGAGTTACGGGTTGCCTTGAACGCACCATAACTTCTTGTCAGCCGATGGAGTTAGCAGCCCCCGCCCTCGTCATGGATCTATTGGTCCTCGTCCCTACGTCACCACATTCAGGCGCATCCCTTGGCTGCACACACAGCCCTTCATGCCGTTCTCTCTCCTCATTGGATAAAACTTGTAGGATACAAGAAAAGTTTTCTCCTCGGCTTACAGCAGAGCAGAGTGACTGACAGACCCGTGTTTCAGACCAAACACTCTATGTAAGTGATTGCCGTCGGAAGATATAACTATTTAAGACTTATATTAACACAAAAATATCGCTTACTTCTGCTTTAACACATACTGTAGCAATGTGTAGAAGTTTCAGTCTTAGTAAGCTAAAAAGTTCCCTGTGCTTTTTGAATTCCACTCTAGTTGGACCCTTAATAAAATGCTACATATTACTGTGATGAAACACTGGAAGCTAGCTACATCTCTGTTTGCATTATTATAATAACCAGAGTATACTTTTCTTTCTTTTGCCAAGAAAATATTTTATCAAAAGATGCTTATTTATGCCAATTTTTCTGACACTTTATTCTGTTCTATGTTGCATTATTAACTGACCAAGTTGTTTTTTGTTTTGTTTTTTATCCCAGTTAGATCAAACTAATTGTGTAAATGTGATGCACTGCACCATGGAGACAAAAAGTGAATGTCAATGCTTTGTGTTACTTTCATCAGTATATGTTACCAACTTTTCAATGTGAATGTCTTGAACAGGTTTTGAAGGAGCTATGGCTGAAGTCACTTTAGATTTGTTTTTGTTCTTCTTCATTGTCAGTGGTGGTGGTGTGATATCAACCTTTAAATTTTACTTTTATTCTGTGTCTTCCATCTGATATCCTGTCTGTCCAGAACTCCACCAGCTGCTTCAATTTCAGGTCCTTTTGCAAATCACAGACTTGATGCAGAATTTGTAAACAAAGGATTTTTCAATGAATAGTATCATTCACTTTAATCAAGTCTGTCTGTTCCAATACGTATAAGTTGTTTAACATATCTGGATGTAAATACTTGTAAAAAAAAAAAAAAAAAAATTAAAATAAAATAAAGGCCAATATTGATCTCTTGTCTCACCTTCATGTTAAATGTCAAACCCAGATGTGTGTGTCTGTGTGCCTATGTGCTTGAGTGTGTGTGTATATCTCTGGGGGTGGGAGGTTTGGGTTTTCATGATTTTTCTTTGTTGTTCATGGTTTTTTGTTTTTATTCCAGTCTGTGAGGCTACTCAAAGGTATGAAAAGTGCCATAAATAAAGTTGATTTGATTTGAATTTATGTGAACTGAAACGCATTCAGTGATTGGCCGATTGTCTCCCTCAACTCCCTCCTTGGTTATCAAGCATGATTCAATTTGAGATTATACATAAAATATATATATATACTTATTTGAAATTAAAAAAAACATTCAAACTTTAAAGATAAAACTTATTTTTATGTAGGTTAAAGGGGACCTATTATGCTCCTTTTCCACAAACTAAAATAGTTCATTGGTGTCTTATAGACATGTCTGTGACGTGCTTCGGTCAAAATACCCCAAAGATTAAAAACATCACAGCACTCTGTTCATCCTCTCAAAAACAGCTCTGTGCAAAACGGTCTGTTTCAGTGGCCCCGCCCTTTAAATGCAAATGAGCCACTCCCTCAGCATTGCATTACCATGACGATGTCTACTACTAGTACGTACAGATTTGGCCAAAATGCAGTATGTAGTATGCAGTATGCAAACAAAAGCTAAATCTGCAGTAGGCAAGTTGCCAGTATCTCCAGTATGCATCTGACCAGTCTACATTGTTTAATGAAATGCGGCCATGACCTAGTCTCACCCTAACCAAACATGGTATAGAGTAGTCTTTGCCATGTACAACGTCGCTCAGGCGCTATGTCGCTGCTCACACAGGTACAGCTTCACTTACATGAAACGTTGGCGTAAACTTAAAAATATATTAAAACTTAGTAAAGTGACGCTACAACATGCAGGGAAAAAGCAGGAAGTAGACCGCTCCGCTGTGACACCAGCCACAACAGAGCAGCATGGGAGGAGGCGGGGCCGGCTGGAGCAGAGACCTCGGCATTTTTGTTTTATTATTGTGCTTCTGTTGTGTTACTTGTTGTATTTTTTATTTTGCTGTGAAGCACTTTGGAAACCTTGTGTTTGTTTAAATCGTGCTATATAAATAAAATTGGATTGGATTGGATTGGATAACCATGTAGGGGAGTCTGGCACGCCATGATGTCAACGCGACCTCATGTAAAAAAAAAAAAAAGTCAGTGCAACCGAATGTAACACGGTGTGCAGAGAAAACCCAATCATCTAGCAGGGTTTACCTAAATGCATTAACCTCATGATATGACACTTCCACGGCCTCTAGAACCATTATCCAACATTTTAAACATATATAAAAGTCTAAAAAGCTGGAAAAGCATAATAGGTCCCCTTAAATGCTCGCTGTCAGTATTTTAATTGTAACTCGCTCAGTGTGCTGACATTGAAATGTGTTTGCTGCTGAGTGAGGAAGCAGCAGCAGCAGCGTTATTTCAGGAAGTGGATCATCAGTTACATTATTTCAGGAAGTGGTTCATGTGAAAACTCACATCAATTACGGCGGCAAGTGAATCCTGAGACGAGGAAACCTCTTTTTTGTTGTAGTTTTCGTTCAAGAATGAGAGGTAAGTTAAACTCTGTGTCAGTCACCATCGTAACTGACTGTATGAACCTCCTGCTCACTGGCAGGTTTACCAAAGATACCGTTATACTATCGAGGTAGGCTACGGTTTCACTTTTCTTTTTGGTGGCCTTGGGTGACTTTAAAGCTGCCTCCAAATAAAATGTATTATTATTATTATTGTTATTGAAGAAACCCTGAGTCTGACAGAGCTGTCTGACAGGGGCTGACCTTTCCTTCTCAATTAGATCGTGTTGAAGCAGAAATAAGCAAATGTCGAGTATAAAACCCATTTCACCTCGGTACTGACGGTTTACTCCACCACAACAGTGTCAGCGTGCTGTTTGTCAGTCACACTGTGTCTGTTGGTAGGCTAGAAGTTAAACTCAACAAACACAAGTTTTAAACATTTAATACAATTAAACTTTAACCTGTCAACTGCACCAGAGCTGTTTAAGAAAGTTTCTGAAATTGATGAGCACCACAGTCTACAACTCTGTGGGCACAAAAAACTCATCGAGAGACGTGTGAGGACCGTGGAGCAGCAGATTTAACCCTAACCCTAAACTTCTCAATGTTGGCGAGAAAACTTTATTCACTAGATCAAAGAGATCGGAGCTTGTCTGCTTCATACTTGAGGATGGGCCTTGACGAGCATGATCTGAGAAAAAACCTTTGAGTCTGTCTGTCCTGTAGCACCTCCCAGAGGCAGCAGGTCAAACAGGAACTATCAGTGCTGAATTGTTCAGGGAATCCCCATTTGGAGGAGGTGGAAACTGGTGAAACTAACCTCACCTGTAGTGTTTCCTTTCTGTGGTTTGTTTCACTCTGAGCTGTGTCTCCTCTTGCAGGGTGAAGATGATCTGCTGCTGCTGCTTCCTCCTCCTCCTCACACTGACCAGCTGTCTCTGTGGTGAGTTCCCTGCTTCAGTTTTTTCTCTACAGACTGATTCAAGTCCTCAGTGAGTCTGCTGCTCACTTTCCCTCTGTCTCCTGTTTGTAGATGTTGTGACACAGATCTCCTATCAGGCAGAGCAGAACCAGAACATCACACTGGAGTGGACCTTCACCACCAAAACTGATGGTTCATCAGAGCCCAACATTGTTTTCTGTGAGCTACTTGCTAATGAGAAACACTCAGTCCTGTACCATCTAGTTGAAGGTGTTGAACAGTCTCAGGATGAAGGGTTTTCAGGACGAGTCCAGTGTGACAGAGACGCACTCAGAGCAGGACGAGTCAGACTTCATGTGTCCAGACTCAGGACTCAGGACTCAGGACTGTACCGGTGCCAGATCAGGATCCATGGTCAGTGGCCTAAACTGGGAAAATATCATCTCAACGTCACTGGTGAGTTGAATCAGTTCAGCAGCCACGCTAACAGCTCTGTGAGCTCTCTGGAAAAGTGGAACTCAAAGCTAAATTCTAACTCATCAGTTTATGTTAGCATGTTATCATGCTAAACACAGGAACCCATCAAACAGCTGCTGAGATGTTTGAACTGACGTTGCCATAGACCTTGTTCAGACTGCAGCACAAATCAGACTTTTTTGTAAATCTGATCAGAATCTGACCTCACTGACTGACAGTCCACATTACATATTGCAACAGATCAGAGCCGATGGCTGGTGAAATCGTGTGGCGGTGACGTTGGACAGTCAATGTCTGCTCTCACTTTTCCGTATGTGAGAGCAGACATTTAACGTGCGATCGTCATTGTTTTTTTTGTTTGTGTCGCGCTGCAAGTGACACAGATGACACTTTGAAATCCAATTTGAGCAACAGAGCCGTTCACATTGAATCCAGTCAGAATCACATTTGAAACCACTTCCATGTGTGTTTTTAATTCTTTTCGGAAAAATCCTATCTCATGTGGTTTTTGGGTGTTCAAACTTTTAAAAAGTCAAACTAGATACAATCTGGATATGACAAACGTTTTGTCAGGGATTTGGAGTGGCAGTGTGAACAAGGTCATAGAGACATTAAACTGGACCAGACTGTCCATCAGGATCAGAGATCCACCGTCTCCTTCCCACTGTATTTTTATTTTACATTTTACAACCATGTTCCACAGAGAAACTTTAATTAGAGAAGCTGGAACCAGAGAACATTCACTGTAGATGATTATTGGTTTTAAAAAGTTTCCTCTTCAGATGATTCACCACATGTTTATGTTCTTTACAGCAGCTGCTGCTCAACCTGAACCTCACCCAAGGCCACTAGAGTCATCAGGACCAGAGAGTCGCAGAAGGATTGGTTTATATTTTGCACTAGGAGCAGCAGCAGTATCAGTTCTAGATCAAACTCTGCTGCTACCAATGTGAAAAGTTTAATTCGTATCCAACTAAAAGGTTCCCTGTGTTTGTTGTTGTTGTTGTTGTTGTTGTTGTTGTTAATTTCACTGGAATCTTAAGGAGATTTGTCAGTTTGAAACTCTTAGAGCAGCTATATCTCTGTTAGCACTTTTGTAGTAACTAGAGTTTTCTTTTCTTTCTTTTGCCAAGAAAATATTTTGCCCAAAGATGCTTATTTATATCAGTTTTGATGGCACTTTATTCCGTTCTGTAGTGCTGTATAACATGCCAACAAAAACAGAATAGCAATGCTGTGTGTGTGTCATACATATTGTAAATAAACCTTTGATGTCATCAGTCTCCTGTGTGTAAATATTTTAACATCGGACTCACACAGTTTGTCCTCAACAACATCAACAATGTAAATAATAATTATTATAATATCGACAGTGGAGTTTCACATGGTTCAATACATGAATAACATGTGATGTGAAATAATAGAGCTAGCTAGTTAACAGAGAGGTGACTGACACTGAAAGAGACAAAACATCAGTACAACAGTTCACATCCAGACCTGTGACGAGGTAAAGTAGGAACAGGAAATAAAAACTCAGTGACTATAAAAAAAAAAAAAAGGCCAATTACAGACGGACCAGAACAAAAAGTGAATTTATAATAATAATACATTTTATTTGTAAGCGCTTTTACAAATGCTCAAAGACACTTTACACCTTAAAAACCATAAAATAGAGCACAGTGAAATACAATTAAAAACAGTACAAAACACACAAAACTATTTAACCAATAACTTCATGAGTTGTTGAAAACTTTCATCAGTAAAAGTTACCAACTTTTCAATGTGAAAGTCTTGAACAGGTTTTGAAGGAGCTACGCCCGAAGTCACTTTAGATTTGTTTTCTTTCTTCTTCAGTGTCAGTGGTGGTGGTGGTGTGGTGTCAACCTTTAAACTTTAGACCTTTATTCTGTGTTTTCCATCTGATATCCTGTCTGTCCAGAACTCCACCAGCTGCTTCAATTTCAGGTCTTTTTGCAAAGAGACTTGATGCAGAATTTGCAAACAAAGGATTTGCCAATTCAGTTTTATCTATTTCAAGTCCATCTGTTCCCATACCAGATGTACAAACCAGGTTCTTCTAAGTTGTTTAACACATCTGGGATGTAAATACTTTTTTTTTTTTTTTTAAAAAGCTAAAAATATTGATCTCTCGTGTCTCGTCTCATCTTCATGTTTTGACGTCAATGTTTCCAGTGAACAGCAGAAATAAAAGGAAATACTTTCACTGTTCCTGATCACTTTCTACATTGTAGATTCAAACTGAAGACATCAAAACTATGAAGGAAAGGGGACTTTGGTTTTTAATTAATATAATGTATTTTCATCTTCATCTAACTGTTACTCCCATTTATACATAGATGATACAATCTTATACTGCGTCGCAAGTTCTTCCAAATTAGCCGTAAAAATCCTGCAAGCTTCCTTTAACATTCTACAAACAGCATTTATAACTTGTCCTGAACGCACAAAAGACTAAATGGATGTTGTTTTCAAATGCAATACATGCAATAATCTTCATATCTCCGTGTACAAATATCTTGGTGTTTGGATTGATGATAAACTTACTTTTAACTCTCATATTGATAATCTTGTAAAAACACTTGATCAAAAAATTGGTTTTCTTTATCAAAATAAATCAAACTTTCCAGTGTCATGTAGAAAGAGATTAGTGTTTCACTCTGAGCTGTGTCTCCTCTCACAGGGAGAAGATGATCTGCTACTTCCTCCTCCTGCTCCTTACATTGACCTACTGTCTCTATGGTGAGTTCACTGCTCCACTTTTTTCTCTACCATTCACCAGTTCTAACCGTTTCACCAAAGCCTTGTTGGAGTCGTGGTTGTCTGCTGGGTGTGGAGCTGCTCTCCTGGATCACATGGGGCCGTCACGTCAGGCTACGCACCTCAAACACCTGATAGGAGCTGCACCTGTGGTCTACGGTTTACCTGTTCACCTGCAGTAGGAAACCTCATGTAAACTACCTCTGCAGTATTTAAACGTTTGGTCTATTTTAGCAGATAAACTGTAACATTTGATGCTAACTGAACAAGTTCAGTCCAGATTTTTAAAGCTCATTCAACTGCATCTTTTTAATTTAAACCAGTGCTTCAGTTTTTTTTAAACCAATGCTAATATAGTGTGAGTGGTGATTTTAAATATTTTTTTTCTAAGTGGTTGAATTCGCTTTTTAATGTCGATGGAACAACAGATGTTTGAATAAATGTTTTCTGGCATTCAGAAGGTTTGGTGTCTGTTGTGGAAATTAATTTATCATCAGTCATATTCATGTAGAGAGCAGGAGCTTTACAGTTTCTTTCCTTGTAACTGTTCTAATTTCAGCTAAATGCTGGTAGCTATGACCTTTAAATATCTCACTCTTTCTTTTTTTTAATGTGGAGTTGGTTCTGGATGCACTAGAGTCAGAGCTCACTCTGTGGCTTCATCATTTTGGATGTGAATAATATGAAGACAAGAATGCACAGACCGGATGGTTTGAGTAAATGAAATGCAACCAACCTGCTGCTGTGACCGTGAGCGTGTTAAAAAGTGTGTTCCTGGTAAGAAAAACATGACTTAATATATAATATGTAATAAAAATACTTTTTTATTTAAATTAAAAAGCATTCAAACTAAAAGATAATACTTATTTTATGTAGGTCTAATACTTGTTGTCAGTATTTTGTGAAATGTGTTTCCTCTCCTTTGGCTAAACTCACATCGCTGTGCTGAGCTGCTGTCCCATTCCTCCACACTTGCTCAGTGTGCTTGGTTACGCACGCACTTTGGTGACGTTTTGCCGGCGGAACGTATATTTACATATAGTGTTCAGCATGGATTAAGTGGCCAAGCGCGTGTGGGAGATTTAAAAGCAATCAGGACACACTTGACAAGTGCAGCCCGTGCCATTGCGCACAGTAGCACAGCTACGACACACACAGCACAGCAACAATTTTAATTAACAGTGCTGCTGGATCACAGTCTCATCTACTCCGAAAGTGTCTCTATGCGCAAGATTCACATCATAAATGTGTAAGCCCAACTCTGTAAGTAAATAAAACAAACAAGAAAAACGAAAAAATAAAAACATGAACAGAGCATGATGAATATAAAATATGACATTAAAAAGTCATAATTATGATATAGAAAGTTAATTTCATTTTATTGAGATTAATTCAATCGCATTTCCTAAACGGGCTTGTGGCTCCCGGTGACGGCGGACTTCACCGTGGTGCATTGTGGGATTTATACTTGGCCAAATACCGCTCGGATGCGGGTAAAGTGCAAATCAAGCGCACTGGACTTTCGTTGGAGAAACGGGACGCACTGAGCACTGACAACATGAACGCGCACGCCAAGTGGCCAAGCGTATTGGGACAGGCCCTCAGTCGTTGGAGAAACGGGACACACTGAGCACTGACACTAAGAAGTAAGAACATGAACGCGCACGCCAAGGGGCCAAGTGTGTTGCTTCCTCCTTGTGAAATTGCTCGGTCGGCTGACGCTCGGCGACTTAGCTGGCTCCCTTCCTAACGGCGCATCGCTGTGGGCTGGGATTGGAATACAAGTTGATGCGGTCAGACTTTCTGCTGGAAAAAGAGTTTAAAACAGTTCAACTTCAACTTGTCACCTGCACCGTGTGTGGAGAAGCATTTCTGAACTTCTAGATGTCGGTGAGGAAACTTTAATCACTTTCTAGTAAGCCGGTTGCACTCTCACTAAGCGTTTACTCACCTTAGTAACAGTCTAAGTGTTTACTAAATCAAAATGTAGTCATTCCTAAATCAAAAGTTTATTAAAGTGTACTCATTTCCAGTGATGCCGGCACGCGCCACTTATTAACGCGTTACTCTTATATGACCACTTTTTTCCAGTAACGAGTAGGCCTAATCTAAAGGGGGGTAGCTACACACATAAAGATTTTATTAATCTCAACCGAATTTTTTTTTAATCTGTGAGAGACCCCACACATGAAGATAAAAAATCTTTGATTGAACAGTTTTGATCGTATTGTGTGTGGTGTGCTCCGATATTCCAAACACAGCACAGCACACCGCACACACCCTCCGCTCAGAAAAGTCAGAAAAACATCCGTAGCCTATTGGTGTAGCTTGTCACGTGACGGGCTGTGAGCGGCGGTCACATGAGCGTTTGCTCAATCTACATCCATGATTGCTACAGAATTCTATGCTGTTGACCTGGTCGGTGTGCTAGAAAATGACTGCTGTCATCGGGAACGCCCACCGGCGTGTTACTGCCGTCCACAGCAGAACTGCGAGGATACATTGTATTGAGAAGTAGGATGCGGTAGTTATGTCTGTCATTCTGTCATACGCTACAACTTGTCTTTCAATAAACAATCATGAGATGAGTTTTGGTGGTATACTTTTATTGTCGTTGTTGTTTATGCTGCTGCTGCTGCTGTTGTAAGATAATAATAATTTACAAAAAACAAACATAATATTTTGTAACGTGACATGTGAATTTACACCGTTTTAAACCTATAAATAAGTTATAGCAGACTTAATAAAGGTGATAGCTACAAGTTTAATTCCTCCTGGCCAGTAGGTGCAGAACTCACACTGCCTGCTCTCGCTCGCGATGTCCACATCACCCAAAGCTTTCTGTATTAATTTCCTTATCCGCGTGTCTTCCTATCAATAAACTATGCTATTATTATTATTATTATTATTATTATTATTATTATTATTATTATTACTATTATTATTATTATTATTATTTGACTGATTAAATAAACAAGTATGGGTAAAAGAAAACAATTGGTGAGTGTTACAGTCTAACTTTATTTTTTGAAGATGAAGATGAATTTCATTTAGGCCTACTGTGCACAAAAATTAACCTATATACTTGGACCCTTGGGGGTGGACCAGCTGAGTTAACTGATCTAGGGATATAGTCTACTTGCCAACAATGAGTACCCGGAAATGTTGAGTACCCCAAAGTTTTATGTTAGAAATATATAGTATGGGTCTCCAGTATTCAGAAACTGCCGGATGCTAACTTATATATATTGGGCAATTAGCACAATTGACATAATTAGCATAAATTAGCATAGTTGCCTATATGGGCAATATTTCAGCAAAATTGACTTGGCTGATCTGGACAATATTGGAGTGGTTTTAGGGGTTATTGATGATGCTGAATCCATTTCTGACATTTTCAAAATTCAAAATGGCTGTCTAAACCGGAAGGGACCAGATGAAATCCATCAAAATCGGCCCACTGGCGGTTTAAATCTGGTCACTACCGGTTTAGACAGCCATTTTGAATTTTGAAAATGTCAGAAATGGATTCAGCATCATCAATAACCCCTAAAACCACTCCAATATTGCCCAGATCAGCCAAGTCAATTTTGTTGAAATATTGCCCATATAGGAAATTATGCTAATTTATGCTAATTATGGCAATTGTGCTAATTGCCCAATATATATAAATTAGCATCCGGCAGTTTCTGAATACTGGGGACCCATACTATATATTTCTAACATAAAACTTTGGGGTACTCAACATTTCCGGGTTCACAATGGGGCCCTATGGGCTGGCAAGTAGACTAATAAGAAGGCTGCATCTGATGAAGATATTCCTCTAGACACTGGTGGTAGGAAGCATGAGGCTGCCTGACAAGGTTACAGGGGTGCAAAGGGCAATATTCACAGAATTTTTTGGAGTGATAATAGAGGGTACCAGATGTATGTAGGCTACAGTGAATTTGGCCAATGTCACCGTTTGCACTGAGTTACAGAGGCAGTCATTTTTCGGCAAGGTCTTGCCAAAAAGTGACTGCCCCTACAACTCCTATGTTATAGAGCAGGGGTGTCAAACATGCGGTCCGCGGGCCAAAACTGGCCCGGCAGAGGGTCCAATCCGGCCCTCAGGATGAATTTGCCAAGTGTGAAAATTTGAAATAGCACACATTTTTTCAGGTTGTTCAAAACATGTTTTGTAAAAGGATAGTTCATTAACTGTAAACATCTTTATAATGTAGTAGGCCTACTTAAACAAAGGGGTAGGGTAGGTTATCATGCTATTATTTTACTGGTCCGGCCCACTTGAGATCAAATTCTGCTGTTTGTAGCCCCTGAACTAAAAGTAGTTTCTTTTATGATGAGCCGGCAGGGGGTGGCAACACTGCTCATTTCATACTAAAACTGAGGCAGTATCCTTGGAAGTGTACTTTTTATAAACTATATTTTATATATATACTTAAGTATAGTGAAGTACTTGGCTTATACTGAAAAGTATAAAGAATATAAGACTAAGTACATGAATACTTTGACTTATACTTTAATACTAAAGCTTATACTTGTAGCCTACTTTAGTATACTTTACCTGTGGATAATGTGGATCACGGACATGTTACTGTCGCTCCAGCGGGGCATTTCAACATGTCAGACCTTGGTCAGCGGGGCGGGGGCCATCTGCTGGACAACTGCAAGTAGTACAACTACACAACTTTAGTCAAACTCAAAAACATTTCATTTGCCTATTGTGAATATAAATTAAGTATTTCCAGGTTAAATGCTGATGCGGGAATCTGTTGATGTGTGAAGGTGTGTAAATTGTTGTTCTGTTCTACTGTTTAAAATCTCACCAAAGATTGTGCGAGCTCTTTTCCCTAAAAAAAAGAAGAAAAAAAAAAAAGAAAAACATAATTTAAGAGCTGCATTTCATATTTACTTTTACTTTTGTTATCTCTGTCTAATATTAAAATGTGTCTGATGATCTTAAACATGTGTCAAATATGCAAAAAAGTAAGAAATCAGGAAGGGCACAAATACCTTTTCACAGCACTGTACATACATTGAATATTGCCCTATACAGATTCACAGTAAAGTATAAAAATATTGCACTGACAGCAATGAAAGGGGGGGGGTGTTGCATTCAGCATGATCATGGCTCTGGAGAAAAAATATTGAGTCTGTTTGTCCTTGGTTAGATGCTCCTGTAGCGCCTCCCAGAGGTCAGCAGCTCAGGGAGAAGATGGACTGCTGCTGCTGCTGCTTCCCCCTGCTGCTCCTCACACTGACCAGCTGTCTCTGTGGTGAGTTCACTGCTTCACTTTATTCTCTACAGACTGATACAAGTCCTCAGTTAGTCTGCTGCTCACTTTCCCTCTGTCTCCTCGTTTGTAGTGAAGTTGACACAGATCTCCTATCAGGCAGAGGAGAACCAGAGCATCACACTGGAGTGGACCTTCAACAACACTGATGGTTCATCAGAGCCCCTCATTGTTTACTGTGATCTGCTCACTGATGTGAAACACTCAGTCCTGTATGATCTACGTGACGGTGTTGAACGGCCTGAGGATGAAGAGTTTTCCGGACGAGTCCAGTGTGACAGAGACTCACTCAGAGAAGGACGAGTCAGACTTCATGTGTCCAGACTCAGGACTGAGGACTCAGGACAGTACCGGTGCCAAGTCTACATCAACGGTCAGTGGGCTAACCTGGGAAAATATCAACTCAACGTCACTGGTGAGTTTCAGTTCAGCAGCCATGCTAACAGCCATGCTAACAGCTCTGTGAGACTGTCCTCTGCAGAAGTGGAACTTAAAGCTAAACACTGACACATCAGTTTATGTTATCATGTTATCATGCTAAACACAGGAACCATCAAACAGCAGCTGAGATGTTTAAACTGACGTTGCCGTTGACCTTGTTCAGACTGCAGCACAAATACGATTTGTTTGCAAATCTGATCAGAATCCGATCTCACTGACTGACAGTCCACATTACATATTGCAGCAGATCAGATCTGAGCGATGGCTGGTGAAATCGCGGGGACTGTTAACGTGGCGCTCACATTTCCGGATGTGAGAGCAGACATTTAACGCGCCGTTGTCATTGTTTTTTTTGTTTGTGTTGCGCTGCAAGTGACACAGATGAGACTTTGAAATCCAATTGGAGCAACAGAGTCGTTCACATTGAATCACATTGAAACCACTTCCATATGTGTTTTTTAATGCAGTGTGAACAAGGTCGTAGAGACGTTAAACTGGACCAGAGTGTCCATCAGGATTACCTAGAGATCCACCGTCTCCTTCCCACTGTATTCACACATCCAAACACTAAATATTCATTTTACAACCATGTTCCCCAGAGAAACTTTAATTAGAGAAGCTGGAACAAGAAAATATTCACCGTCGATGAATATTTGTTAAAAAAAAGTTTCCTCTTCAGATGAATCACCACATGTTTATGTTCTTTACAGCAGCTGCTGCTCAACCGGAGACTCAGAGACCAATTGAGAGAACAACTGAGAGAACAACTGAGAGAACAACTGAGACACCAGGACCAAAGACTTCAGGACCAGAGAGTCGTGGAAGGACCGGTTTATATTTTGCACTAGGAGCAGCAGGAGTAGCAGCATTAGTTCAATTGGTCAAACGCTGCTGCTCCTGAATCCTGACAGACATTTATCAGGAGCAAAAAATATGTTTCTTCAGGTTCTGTCAGGTTGTTTGCTCCTAGTGAAAAGTAGCACTGATGTTTGACATATGTATATATATAAAATGCTACATGTTTGCACCATTGTAGTAACTAGAGTTTTCTTTTCTTTATTTTGCCAAGAAAATATTTTTGCTTATTTATATCAAATATTATGACACTTTATTCTGTTCTGTAGTGCTGTATAA
This sequence comes from Trachurus japonicus, assembly GCF_045865225.1. Classification (NCBI taxonomy): domain Eukaryota; kingdom Metazoa; phylum Chordata; class Actinopteri; order Carangiformes; family Carangidae; genus Trachurus; species Trachurus japonicus. The sequence goes on from NC_140911.1 coordinate 2,284,624, forward strand.
CATGTCATGTTACACTGTTGAAACAATTTGTGAGTCTGTTTGGAGAGATGTGTTCTGCATTGTAATAACTATGGTTTTCTTTTCTGTCTTTTGCCAAGAAAACATTTTGTCCAAAGATGCTTATTTATATCAATTATGAGTGAACGGAAAATGTTAATTTAAGAAGGGTAGGCAAAATAAGCTGATGCTACAGCCTACACCTTTTTGGTCAAAGTGGATTGTATTGCTTGTTGTGTTTTTGTCTGATTTGCTTTGTTTTGTTTTGTTTTGTTTTTATACTTTTATATTTGTCTATTGTATTTGTTTTTATAAGACCGAGATTAACACATTATGATGACACTTTATTCTGTTATAACATGCCACGTTACACTATTGGAACTAGTCTGTTTGGAAAGACGTGGTTTGTTTTTTGTTTTTTATCCCAAAGATCAAACTGATTCTATGAAATGTGAAACATGGAAACAAAAATGGAATGTCAATATGTGTGTGTGTGTGTGTGTGTGTGTGTGTGTGTGTGTGTGTGTGTGTGTGTGTGTGTGTGTGTGTGTGTGTGTGTGTGTGTGTGTGTGTGTGTGTGTCTGTGCAGCTATGTCATACATGTTGTTAATAAACCTTTGATGTCATCAGTCGCTTGTGTGTAAATAATTTAACATCAGACTCAGAGACTCACACAGTTTGTCCTCAACAACATCAACAATGTAAATTATTATTATTAAGCTTGTCAACAGTGGAGCTTTCAGGTTCAATAGAAGAGTAACATGTGATATGAGGTAATTGTTATCTATTAACAGGAAAAGTCAGTGGTTTGAGCTCAAACTGTGATGACTTTCACTGAAAAAACTTCAACAGTACAACCAGGGCTGACCCCTCCCTACACGTAGAACTGTTTGAGCTGCCTCCAATCAGTGGTCAGATGCGCCGGCATTGGAGAGAGGTGGTCTCCAAATGTCGGGAGAAAAGGCGATATGTAAGAATGTGGCCAAAATTGTTTCTGCAGTCAAATTCAAAACACAGCAGCGCGTTGTTTGTTTCCTCTCCCCTACCCCCCCCCCCCCCGACTCAAGGTTGCCAGACAGCGACGTGCTAACCTCTGCTCTGCTCACTCAGTCAGTCTCAAAGTCTCAAAGCAGAGTAAAAAGCCAAATATTCATCAACAACCTCATTGTTTTATATGTATTGTCTGACCTCCCTTCACAGGGGCTGCTACACATACTGTCAGTCCTCCCATGTAAGTTTTTTTTGCAAAATATGACTGAAGGCACGTGGAAATCTGCACGTATCGACACGCCCCCATGAGTTGACGACATAAGGAGCTAATTAAAAAAAAATAACCGACAGTATTACACCATGGGACACTGAATTCGGAAAAAAATTGACAGTTAATGAAGTGAAACAAAAACCCCAACGTTTATGATTGTAGATGCTAGATTTAAATGCTTTTCCGACTTTAAAACTCTGATTTATGAGTACAACTGAAGGCATCACTTGCTTCCCAACTCAGCAAGGATCTGCTCCATGCTCCAGCCTTCCCCCTTCTTGAATCGTTGTTGTTTAGCTTTAGCTGTAGCTCAAACTAACTTGCTACATGCTCACAACAGCAAGCTGTGTATCAAACGGCAGAGAGACAAGCCGCTTATTTCTACCATGTGATATCAAGGAAATATGACCATAATAACCCCTAATAGAAAATTATCTTCTTCTTTTTTTCGCAATCTCGTTTTATCACCCAGCCGTATAGTTGCAGCTCAGTGGAAGCTTAACTGGCAACCCGGAGGCTGAAATGTCACTGACGCTGTGATTGGGTGGCGCCACATGCCAGCACGTTATTCACAACATAAACATGATTTGCGGTCTGCAAAAAAAAATAAAAATCAATGCAAATATTCTGGCTGTACTATTGTTCTTGGTGAGTTCAGTATGTTATATGCACATTATTTCTGAGTCTCTGTGACATATTAGGATGATTTTACGGCCAGTTGCATTAAATTTCTTACATAGCCTTGTACCTTTAAAATAAAATTTAAAAAAATTATAAAAAGGAAAACATCCTTTGGTGAATTTTTTTTTTCTTTTTAATTGATGACTATTTGTGATTCAGATTTATTGATTGATTGATTTTAGTTTGAAGCTATTTTTGATTTGATGCGTTCTTTCTAATAAATGTTGACAAATTAAATGGCATACCATTATACAGTCATTTTGTAACTATATACATTTGGGATTGAGTGAGGTTGCCCGGGGGAGGCCCTGAGTAGCCTACAGCAGTTCACATCCACCGTAAGTTGTGGAAAACGTATGTTACCAACTTTTCAATGTGAATGTCTTGAACAGGTTTTGAAGTAGCTACGGCTGAAATCACTTTAGATTTGTTTTCTTTCTTCTTCAGTGTCAGTGGTGGTGGTGTGGTGTCAACCTTTAAACTTTAGACCTTTATTCTGTGTTTTCCATCTGATATCCTGTCTGTCCAGAACTCCACCACCTCCTTTCCTTTTGCAAACCACAGACTTGATACATAAGTTGTAAACAAATTTGCCAGTAAATATTAAATGTAATTCCCTTTTGTCTATTTCAAGTCCATCTGTTCCAATACTAGCTATTTGTACAAACCAGTTTCTTACAAGTTGTTTAACACATGGATGTTAATAACAACTCTCTCTTTCTCAGCTTCATGTTTTGATGTCAAATCCAGTTGTTTCCAGTAAACAGCAAAAATAAAAGGATGTGATGGCCGCCACAACCATAAATGTAACCCTCTGCACCCACACTTTTGTTCTATATAGTTAAGTTAGACGTATTTTGTTTATACACATTATACATTTAATTAAAGGGATAGTTTAATATTTTGGCAAACTGGCCCATTGCCATAATCCCTATAGTGATAGCAGTATATTCATTACCTTTATTAATTGGTTCAAGGTATTTTTAGAACGGCGGAGCAGAGCCGTGAGCTGCTCAGAGCTACGCTACGGAGGCTCATAGGATTTCTTGGTTTCCCTCATCAAATACACAGTCCAACAACTCCAATGAATGTGCAGGTCACAACTTGTCCACCAGAGCGTTTTTGAGTTGTTGGATGAGGGAAACCAAGGCACTATGCAAATTAGCGCATATTTCATTAGATATTGCCTCATTTACATATTTAAACATACAATTTGACAAAACCTGTAATACAAGAAATACTTGTGATACACTTGGGAAGTTTCATGGTGATATCTGTTATTTACCTGTTATCTGTAATTTTTACCCTATTCACCTGTAGTGTCTCCTTTACCACTGTGTATTACCCGTGTTGTCCGCTGCGGGGCGTCCTTTCACACTAAACCCGCTCCGTCACCCGGAAACTCTCCCCCTCTGTCTCGCGGGGTCACCTGGCAACGCGCTCCCAACATGGCGGTGAATCTGACGGACCTCTCCCTGCCTCAGCTAGAGGGGCTGAAGACGCAGCTGGACCAGGTAACCATTAAAAACTGCAGTCCTTTTAACTTCTGAACGTGTGGTCACACATCGACTCCATCAGGATTATGTTTTAATAATAATCTAGATGAATTAAACACAGGGCGGAGGGGGAAGCTAACAGGCTAACTAGCGCCACCACCAGAGGCTAACGGTAACTTACAAACGTGATTTAAATAGCCGGTGTGTGTGTTTGTCACGTTAATGTTGTGTTTCCATGTTAAATATTAGCCTTTAATATTACGGTATAATCCCACAATTAATAAGTGATGTTTTACTATTTAGATGTGCGTGTATTTGATTCAATCTTCTAATAACTAAATCAGTGTAGTTAACATCCAGCTTCTCTTAACATGGCTGTGTTTTTCTTCCTCGAGACCCCACTGGCCCCATCAGCGTTTATACAAGTTTAATTGTTTTTCTAGACTCCTACAAAACATGATACACCTGAGCTGAAATAATCAACATGATTCATCAAAGACATAGGGAATTACCTGTCAACAAACTGGTGCCATCTTTGTTGTTTGCTTTGTCAACTGAAATCAACATATTAGGATTTTGACCATTGATCAGACCAAAGGAGCAGTTTGAATATGTAAATACTTTTCATTTCCACTATTCTGAATTCAGACCAAACCACAAGATGGAGGACCAGTCAAATATTAGCATTATTATCATTTTGAAATGTCATTTATACCTACACCATCAATAAAGCTTTTACATCATGTTACTTGAGGCCACAAGGTTGTGCAACTTTAACACTGTTTCTTGGTGTTTGGTGGTGAATATGTGTACGTTTGAAAGGTGTTTTAGTGTGTTTGTAGTAGGTG